>NC_143519.1:31178443-31349277 GCF_031878675.1 Megascapheus bottae
AAACAAACCCATACCATTAATGAAGAAAACCAAAAGTGGAGGTGTGGGGAGAATGGAAGAGCACTAGCCTCAAACTGAAGAGCCTTGGGGACAGCACCCAGGCCCAGAGTTCAATCCCCACATCTGACCAAAAATAAAATCCTTTATAAAAGTTCCTTAAATAAAACTTAATATTTACTTTTCATATAAACCTACAAAACAAAGGTAAAAGATTAAAAGTAATTCATGCCTGCTCTAGGATATAAGTTTCTGTATTTGTAAATAATTTATTTTTTCTTTAGCATTTTCAGTTTCCCACAGAATTTAAGGTTTATTTCTTAAATAAAACCTTCCTACTATTTTGCCAGAAGAATGAAACTTTTGCTTCTCTCTCTGATAAAGGATTTGCTTAGCCTTACTTAATTAGAATAGATCTTACTGGTTGACCCATAGATTGAAAGAAATATTAGACCTATTTGGGTGCTCTGATATTCCTACATAAAATTGATATATAGTAAAAGTACACTAAATTGTATGGCAAAGGAAGAGCTTGCTTCTCTCTGCAAAGGGCACACCACATTTTCTTTAATACATCAATACTGCAGCTACACTAGACAGAAATAGATGGAGGCATGCAACCACACATACAGGAATCAAATACTGAATAAACAAATAATAATGGTGACTTGTTCATTGCCTTATTGTGAAAACAGCTGTTGCAAAGAACCCAACAAGCATGTGCTGTAACAGTGTGTTAATATTGCATGGAAGTGTATTTCTCAACCTTTTCACTACAGAGATTCTGCTCGATAAATCTTTGTTGTTTGTCCAGTGTCCTGGAGGAAGTCTAACACTAAGGCTTAGATTTATAACATTCTTCAAGTTGTGGCTATCAAAATGTTTCCAGACACTTAAAAATATCCTCAGGAGGGCAAAATTGCCCCTCAATCAGAACCACTGAACTAGGAAAAGGAGCCATTGTTAAATCTACAGCCTCAGAGATGACCCTTGTCCACATAAATTTCCCTTGAGCTGACCAAAGTTCAAATGGACAAATAATTTTCTATAAAGAAATCAGAAGGAATGAAGAAATAGAAAGTTCTCCTTATTTCCATAATTTAGATTAGAGAATAATAGTAAGGAAATTTGGATTATGAAACTCAACCTGACTTCTGAGTTTTACTCCAAAGAAAAAGTTCTGGTTGGGAGCTGGAAGGGTGGCATTCTAAGATTATAAGGACAGAAATGTTTTTCCAATGTAAATTTAGTGACAGTGGGAAATGAATGCCTATCTACCTGCTTATAAGAAGGTGTGAGGTTACATCAAGTAAATATTGATTCAGAGTAGACAGACCTAAGGAAGAACAGAATTTAATTTCTCCAAGCTCCCGTTTATTCTTTTATGCATTAAATCATCAGTGGTCAAAAGAGTGGTTAGGGCCAGGACTTTTGCCTAGTGGTTAAAGTGCTTGCCTAGCATGCATGAAGACCGGGGTTCGATTCCTTGGTACCACATACATAGAAAAAGCCGGAAGCGGTGCTGAGGCTCAAGTGGTAGATCTCTAGCCTTAAGAAAGTCCAAAGACATTGTTCAGGTCCTGAGCTCAAGCCCGGGACTGGCAAAAAAAAAAAAAAAAAAAAAAAGAGAGAGAGAGAGAGAGAGAGAGTGGGTAAGTAGAGACATTTTGCATTTTGGTACCTCTGTGTGAATATTCATCAGATTTGTAAATGTCAAAGGGCTAGCTTGGACCAAATACCAGTCAATTAATGATCCTCCTAAAAGAGCTTCCACAAAGGAAATATCATGCATAGCATCTGTTCTTTAGATACAACCATTAAGCAGAAGACCCCAGTCAAATATCTTCTTAATATCTCAGAAAAGAGAATTTAATGAAAATGCGATTTATCCATGATTATAAAGAAATGATGATGTTAGAGGTTTGGATATGTGAGTTCCACGAAGAAAGGTACTATTGGCAAATTATATTTTCTGAAAAGAGATATTTTATGTATTTCATTTTGGTACTCATCAAAAGAGTTATTTACTAGAAAGGTAAGTATGTTCTTTTTTTTAATAATTTTTATTGCGATTAATAGAAGGGAAACATTATATTCACCAGATAGAAGGTGCAAAACTTCACAAACATTGATACCCTTTCTCATGACATGGTCCCCGTTTCCCTCCCACCCTCCTCCCGCTTATCTTGATTTCCCCCCTTCCCTATCCAATTTCTTTTTTTTTAGTATTTTTATTGTAATTAATAAAAGGGTTACATGATTTTTCCCAGGTACATGATGCATTAATTCACATACATTGATACCCTTTCACTTGTCTTGGTCTCCATTACCCTTCCCCCTAACCCCCTATCTTGGTTTTCCCCCCTTCCCTATCCAATTTCAAATAATCAAATACAAATATATCCGATATATCAGGTAACAAAGTGAGATACTCTAACAATATGAGATAACCAAGGGACAGCAAAAGAGATGAGAGATAACAATCATTCATTATATGGCTCATGTTTCTACATCCTAGAGATCCTTTCATTTAGCGTCCTACTATATGGCCTTTTGCATCATGGTTTTGCTCTATTGCAAATCTCTGTTAGGGGAGCCCAAGGTTTCTACTGATTATGACAAATGAGGGAAACCATTGAGCCTAAGTTCCTTTGAGTCTGGCTTACTTCACTTAATATGATTTTTTCTAAGTCTTTCCATTTCCTAACAAATGGGTCAATGTTATTTTTTCTGACAGCAGCATAGAATTCCATTATGTACAAATACCACAACTTGTTGATCCACTCATCAACTGAGGGACACTTAGGTTGGTTCCATATCTTTGTTATGGTGAATAATGCTGCAATGACCATTGTTGTGCTAGTGGATTTAGTATGCCCTAGATTCTGGATGGTTGGGTAAATGCCAAGTAGTGGAATTGCTGGGTCATAGGGGAGCTCTGTGTTTCGTCTTTTGAGGAACTGCCATACTGCTTTCCATAGTGGTTGAACGAGTTTGTACTCCTACCAACAGTGTAGTAGTGATCCCTCCTTGCCACATCCCCTCCAGCATCTGTTGTCATTAGTTTTCTTGATCCTGGCCATTCTAACTGGAGTGAGGTGGAATCTTAGAGTTGTTTTGATTTGCCAGTACCAAGCTGTTTTGATAATTATAGCTCTGTAATAGAGTCTAAAGTTTGGTATTGAAATTCCTCCTGCGCTGTTCTTTCTGCTGAGAAGTGCTTTTGCTATACGGGGTCTTTTATTATTCCATATGAAATTTTGGATTGCCTCTTCTATTTCTTTAAAGAATGACATTGGGATATTGATGGGTATTGCGTTGAATTTGTAGATAGCCCTTGCCAAGATTGTCATTTTTATGATGTTGATTCTTCCAATCCAGGAGCATGGGAGGTTTTTCCATTTCCTTAGTTTATACTTAATGGCGAAAAGGTAAAGCCATTCCCTCTAAAATCAGGAATGAGACAAGGATGCCCACTCTCTCCACTCCTCTTTAACATAGTATTAGAATTCCTGGCCAGTGCAATAAGGCAAGAAGCAAGCATAAATGGGATCCAAGTGGGGAAAGAGGAAGTACAACTATCCCTCTTTGCAGATGACATGATTCTGTATTTAAAGAATCCCTATAGACTCTACTCCCAAGCTCCTTGAGCTGATTCAAAACTTTGGAAGGGTAGCAGGCTATAAAATTAACCCTCAAAAATCAACTGCCTTCCTCTACGCCAACAGTCAGAGGAATGAGGCAACAATCAGGAAAGCAACTCCTTTCGCAATAGCCTCAAAGAAAATAAAGTACCTAGGAATTAGCTTAACTAATAATGTAAAGGACCTTTTTGGTGACAACTTTAAAACCCTGAAAAAGGAAATTAAGGTAAGTATGTTCTTTTGGCTTATACTCAATTTGCTTTAAAAGAATCACAAGGACCCCCCCCCCCGAAAAAAAAAAAAAGAATGACAGGGACATTCTGTTGGTTCAGTCCATATGTCAAGTGAAAGACAAAAGCAAAAATAGTTGAGGCAAAGGTCAAGAAAGGGACAAGAGGGAAACAGAAAAAAAAAAGTGGAATTTTACAGGTCTGGGGAGATGAGGACCTTGAGAAGCTACATTATCAGCATTGTTTCAGGGGTGGAGTCTACTTTAGATACCTAGCTGCTTGTCAGGGCAGTTCTTAGTCCCACCCAGTAGAGTCAACAGAGGAAAAGAGGGGTATAATTTAGTTATGAGTTTCTGTCTTTTTTCTGTCCTCATAGGTTCTTTTGATAATTACTCACGGTACTAAACCATTTTGTTGGAGAGAGTAGTAGATGGAGACATTAGAGAAGTCTACCTAAAGAACCATTTGTATTATTGCACTCTATATGAGCCTTATGTAACAATTTATTTTCCTCACTCATTTTAATATTCACAGCTGAGGTATGAGAGACAAATGAACCACAGACAAGTATACTGATTTACTTAATACATTTTAAACAATGCAGAAACTTATAGTAATTACAAACCAAATCTGTGGATTTTTTACATGAAGTATGATTTGCAAAGCATGTGGTCAATTATTGAGGATATCATTAGAAGGGAAAATAATTTGGAACAAAATGTTCATGCCATAGACCTAGAATGACTTATAAAACTTTTATTCAAATACAAAGAAGCATCAGAACTACATAAAAATTCCAATTCTAGAGAAAGATTCCAAAAAGATATTCTAGGTAAAGTGTAAAATGCAATAAGAGATGAGATTATTGTAATAGATCAAGAAAGGAAAAAGCCACATTAACCCCCTCACCAAAAAAAGAAAAGAAAGAAAGAAAGAAAGAAAGAAAGAAAGAAAGAAAGAAAGAAAGAAAATACAAAAACAGTAAGAGGAAAGAGAAGGAAAGTGATAAGGGAGAAATTAAAGATATGCATTTTTAAGCTGGGAGTTTGGCCTAGTGGTAAAGTGCTTGCCTAGATTGCACTAAGACTGGGATTGAATTCCTTAGTACCATATACATAGAAAAGGCCATAAATTGTACTATTACTTAAGTGGAAGAGCTCTAACCTTGTGATAGCCCAAGGACAACATTCAAGCCCTGAGACTCGCAAAAAAATGCATTTTAATGCAAAAAAGTCAAGAAACTACTTCCACTCACAAATTCATACTAATTTACCACTGCCAATGGTACAGTGGATGATGATTGCACTTTGACCTCCAGCAGTTACTGGTTGGAAAAGCTGTTGAAGCATAAACTTTGGCAACACTACTGTCAAAGCTAGCTGGGACTGATAGTAGATACTACAGAACTATCTTAATATGGAGAGTGTAGTTTCTCAAAGCCTGCAGCCACTGTCACCAGGAAATTCTACCTTTGAAGTCCCTATCCTAACTCTGCTGATAAATATCCACAGAAAACTCATTTTCACTCACAAAGGCATACAGGCCCCCAGAAGGTGACTTATGAAACTAAAAATTAAATATTCACTGCAATCTGTGATAGATTTTCAAAACTATGTTGTAGGAGTATACTTTTTAGTCAGGCACAAGTGACTCACACCTGAATCCTAGCTACTCAGGTGGCTGAGGATCATGGTTCAAAGCCAGCCTGGGAACAAAAGCCCATAGGACTCCTGTTTCCAAATAGCCACCCCCAAACTGGAAGTGCTGCTGTGGCTTATGTGCTGCTACCTTGAATTGAAGAGCTCAGAGACAGCACCTAGTCCCAGATTCAAGCCCCACAACCGAATTAAAAAAAAAAAAAGAATATATGTAGAATATGTGTGTGTGTGAGTGCGTGTGAATATATTATTTCCTGATTTCTTGCTTTCAAATATTGTGTTAACCACTTATCTAGTGATTTCCTCACCCCTTCCCCCTCCACCCCCCACCACTCACACCTTCCAGGCACCTGTGCCTTAAAGCAGAGGTAATTACAGAAGAGTTTAGCTTGGCTGACCTTCTAATCTTTCACAACTATTTAATTTGTCTACATATCATGTGAATATTTCCTCCTGTGACCTCTGTACTGATCTAAGTAATCTGCAGCCTTTCAATTAGTACAAAACAGGAATGTTACATTTTACATTTTTTCCTCATTGGGTGACATTGAATGGTTCAATTAACTCTGTTGACATTCAACTTACTTTCCTCAAAGAAGCAGTTATAAACCTGTACTACCTCAATACATCCTTCTGATCCTAAGCAAAAAAAAATGAGCCAAAAGGAAGGATGGAAAATATCCTCTCCATGACCAAGACCTTGGGCAATGTTTGAATTTCCTGCCCATTGATTCTCTGTGCTTCCCCATTTTCTTTCATAAAAGCCTTTTCTACCTCAAAAGCAGTGTGAAAGAGTTTTGAAGAAGACGGTTTCCTGTCTTCTTTTTTTCTTTTTTTTTTTTTTTTTTTTGCCAGTCCTGTGGCTTGAGCTCAGGGCCTGAGCATTGTAGTTGGACTTTCTCAATGTTAGCACTATGTATGTGGGGTGTTGAGGAATCGAACACGGGTCTTCGTGCATGCTAGGCAAGCACTCTTACCACTAGGCCAAACTCCCAGACCTGGTTTCCTGTCTTCTTAGGACTGACTTTTCATAAATCAGTTTTCTTATTTTAATTGTCAAATATTTGTCTTTGGTAATGTGTGGTAAAATTCTTACGTTCTTCAAACACAATATCTTCTCATTCTCATCATTAGTCAGGAAAATTCATTCACTAATTTATTTATTTAATTTATTTATTTATTTATTTATTGCCAGTCCTGGGCTTGGGCTCAGGGACTGAGCACTGTCCTTGGACTTTCTCAAGGTTTAGCACTCTACCACTTGAGCCTCAGCACCACTTCCAGCTTTTTTCAATGTATGTGGTACCGAGGAATGGAACCCGGGTCTTCATGCATGCTAGGCAAGCAGGCTACCACTAGGCCAAACTCCCCGCCCCAATTCACTAAAATTTTGCATCAGAAAAAAATTGCATCATGAATAGCAATCCCTATAGATTATATTTATGTAACTAGAAAATAAAGCAGTACCAAAATGAACACCGAAACACAATATTATGTGATTCCATAAAATTTCCTGAAAAAAATACAGCAATGTGGAAGACATCACAATCCATGATTGAAAAACAAGTCAATAGAAAACATGGTGAAGGGACATGAAATAGATACCCTTGTCACTGGAATAGAACCAAGAACTCCTATTTTTACAAAACTACGTGATGAGAAAGGTATGAGCCAAAACTATAACATACTGGAATAAGAGACACTCCTTAATTAATCATCAGTAACTCATGTCTATAATACTTGCAACTCAGAAGGTGCTATCAGAACCAGCCTAGCCAGGTGAAAATTCAAAAATCTTACTTCCAGTTAGACAGCAAATATCACAAAAT
The DNA here is from genome assembly GCF_031878675.1 of Megascapheus bottae. Taxonomy (NCBI): domain Eukaryota; kingdom Metazoa; phylum Chordata; class Mammalia; order Rodentia; family Geomyidae; genus Megascapheus; species Megascapheus bottae. The sequence continues at coordinate 31,185,802 of NC_143519.1, forward strand.
AAACAATCAAAGGAGTAAAAAGAAAATTATTCAATGAGAGAAAATCTTAATCAGATAGAAGATTCATAACCAGAATGTATGAAGAATTTTTTTAATCCACTGACAATAAAATAACTAATAATTGAATCAAGAAAAGGGCAAACGATCTGAGCAGAGATCTCAGAAAAATACAAATTACGCCAAATTATGAGAACATTTGAATCATTTTCAGCTATCAAGACAGAACATTTTTACTCCAACTCATTCTACTTACAAGGAATACTATGAAGACATTGAAGTTGTGGAGAAAAAAGGAAACATTATGCATTAGTGTTGGGATGTAAATAATTATAAAATTTATGGAAAATAAGTTAGAGTTTCCAAAAAAGGAGTTAAAAGATTTATCTTATTATCCAGATGGACCATTCCTAGATGTTCAACTCAGCAAAAATTAGAAATACCTACGTTTTTCAGCGCTGTTCATGACAGCCATAATGTGGAATCAGCCTAGTTAAATATAAAGAACAAATGAATGGGTTTATGAAGTGTTGCAGTTTTACAGAACAGAGTTTTACTCAGTCTGAAAGAAGAACAAAAACATCATTTTCAGGAAAATTTAGGAAACTGACGATGACTATGTTAAGCAAATAAAGCAAACATAAGAAGATATGGATTAAATTTTCTCTGTCACAGGTGAAAAAAAATTAATGTTCTGTATTTACAAATGTTTTGCAAAGATGATAGGAAAATGGAAGGATTCTATAGGGATATGAAGAAATCAGATGGTTATGGATAACACCCACATCCCTAGCTACTCAGAAGGCTGAGATCTGAGTATTATGTTTCAAGGCCAGCCTCAGTTGAAAAGTCCTTGAGACTCTTCTTGCTCATAAAAAGCCAGTAATATACACTAGTTTACAAATGTGACTGTAACCCCTCTATATATCATGCTGCTAATAAAATTCAAAAACTAAAATAAAAAAACAAGAAATAATCAAGTAATATTATAAGCATGTATAAAATACCAAAATAAAGATTGCTAATAAGTGTATTCATACTGAAACACTATAGAAATACTTATTAAAATAACCAAAACAACACACTTATATATTCATGTGAACAGATAAACAGCAATGTAGATGATATTGTTATAAAATAAGGAATGTTTGAATCCATTTAAAACTGAAAATGGACATAAACACTTTTCTTAATATTACAGTCTTATAATCGAGAGCACATACTTCTAAATAATTTTACTTTGGGTTTTTAGACACCAGGACTGGAATAGTTAATTTTTGTTGCTGGTTGATTGGTTGGCTTGTGGTAGTAGGAATTAAGCATAAAGTATTGTGCTGTCAGGTAACACTTTAAATCTGTTATAACCCTAGCTCCAACTTCTGCTGTTTTAAGCTAAATAGCTTATGGAAATTTGTTAGTAACACCTGTGTGTGCACCATGTACACACATACAAACACATGCATGCATGACACATGGAAGAATTAATGAATGCTTGTTAAATCAATAAGCTTTTTTTTTCAATTACGATCAGTGTTGCCTGAGAATAAATCAGGGAATGCCCTTGAGGAAGAAGTAATACTTTTCCTGGGCCATAAATAATGATTACAGCAGAAGAAATGGAATGTAAGAGAGCTGTATATTAAATCAGTCTATAAGACTTTTTAAAATATGACAAAGGAAATAGTTTAAATTGTCAACTTCTAAAGGTCAATGAATCTTTCCTAGGTTAATTTTTTCTTAGAGCCTTAAAATGAACAAAGATTACTTGTGTCAAAGACAAACTAGAGCCAAAGCAGATTGTATTCAGGACGACTGTAAAAGGGAAAAAGAAAACTCAGCATACAACTGGGCTCACATCCAAACATAACATGGTGAAGTGGGAATTTATAGCCAAGGCTCATGGTAAAAATTTCAGTGGATAAAAATTTCTAAGAAAATACCAGGGGGAAAAGGAGATTATAGTTAACTGACTTAACAGGATACTTGCTGGAGATAGGAAAAAAGGATCTAATATTAACACGAGAATCTAGGGTATATTAAGACCAAGCAGATAGAATAGAGGATTCTCAATAAATCTGGACACTATTAAAAAATAAATACACAATGGAAGTAGAAGATTTCAAGCCTGAATAAAGTTTGATGAGAAAAAGAAAAAAAAATATCCCTTGGTTTTAGATAAACATTCTTTGTATGATAACCCTTCATAAAGTGTTAAATCGGGCTGGGAGTTTGGCCTACTGGTTAAAGTGCTTGCCTTGCATGCACGAAGACCCGGGTTCAATTCCTTGGTACCACACACATACAAAAAGCTGGCAGTGGTGCTGAGACTCAAGTTGTAGAGCTCTAGCCTTGAGAAAGTCCAAGGACAGTGCTCAGGCCCTGAGCTCAAGCCCAGGACTGGCAAAAAAAAATAAAATAAATAAAAAATAAATAAAGTGTTAAATCTGGGGGAAAAAAAAAAGTTTTGTTGTTGTTATCTCTACCACTGAAAGCCACAGTACTACTTATAATTTTGTTTTCTGAGTAGTTTATTAGAGATAAGATTCTCTTGAACTTTTCAGCCCAAACTGGATTAGAATTTAGATCCCCAGATCCTCAGCCTCCTGAGTAGCTAGATTACAAGATGCGAAATAGAAGAAAGGATGTCGTTTCTTTCATGCATGTGGTTAACTTTGTGCCCATGATTTTTGTTTGTTTTTTGTTTTTTATTTTGTATGTCATGGGGCTTGAAGTGGGCCTGGGGTTTGTCTCTGAGCTCTTCAGCTCAAGACTACTGCCCTCCTTTTGAGCCAAGCCCTACTTCCCGTTTTCTAGAGGTTAATTGAAGATCAGAGTCTCAGGTCCTTTTTTGCCTGGGTCTGGCTTTGATCCGTAATCCTCAGATCTCAGCCTCCAGAGTAGCTAGGATTACAGGCGTGAGCTACCACGCCCAGCTTGTGCCCATGTTTTTTTCTTTTTGTTTGTTTTGTTTTTAACAAAAATAGTTTATAGGTACCTTTTATAGATTCAGATCATTGGCTTCAAGAAGTAGCAAGAGAAATGAAAGGACCTCTAGGATATAGAAACAAAAGCCATATAATGAGTGATTATTGTCCTTAATGTACTATATCTCTCATCTCTTTTTCTGTCCCTTGGTTATCACATATTGTTACAGTATCTCACTTTGTTATCTGATATATTGCATATATGTTTATTTTGTTATTTGAAATTGGATAGGGAAGGGGGAAAAACAAGATGAGAGGTGGGGGTGGGGGAGAGGGAAATGGGGACCAAGACATGAGAAAGGGTATCAATGTATGTGAATTAATGCACCTTCTATCTGGCCAATATAATGCAACCCTTCTATTAATTACAATAACAAATATATGAAAAAAAATAGAAGTAGCAAAAGACAGGACCATGCCAGAATTAGTTCTTATGGAGAAAACGGAGAAAGACCTTATTAGATTTTATAAGTTGAATGGGGGAGAATCTAATTTCTATGATCTCCCATAGGGGAGGGAAATTTTTGTTTCTTTGGGGCTTAAGATGTTTAAATGAGGGCCTGGGCCACTTAGTGTAACTACCTTTAACTTGTCCATATTTCTGTACAGAACAAAGTTTAACCACCTAATTTCAAGATAGAAATACACTTCAATTTCCCTTCTTAGATGATCTAAAATGTATTTTTTTTAAAAAAAGAACAATTTCCCATTACCCATATCATTTTAGGTTCCTTATTTAGGTGACAGAAACCAAGGAACTACCTAGTGATCTGCTGTTAACTTTCTTTAATATGTTAAATCAGTTTTAATTACAGTTTCTATAAATAATCTATGCAAAATACTTTCCTGAATAGAATGCACTTTTCCTTCTGTATGTGGCACATTTTAATACTTAAAAGCATTAGAACAGATGTTAGGTGCCTGCTAAACTTGTTTTCAGTTTTCTTTTATTTATATGTTAATGAGAATTTAATTACTTCATGAATACTTAAACAACCTGAGGGTGCCTGATATCATTAGCTTGAACATGACAAGCACCTCAAGTGACCACATGGGAAGACAAAAATTGCTTTTAGTTTACTTGAAGACAGGAAGATGAATTCATTTCACCCCCTGCTATGTTTTACCTGACACACAAAACTGGAAAAGCACAGACTCAATCTTGCTACAACACGATTGAAAGAATTTCAGCAAAACACTCAAAAGCGTATATTCTTCCTATTTGGTTTTGCTTGGATGTCTTTTAATAACTATCCTCGCTGTATTCTGCTTTAAAGTCTTATTTCTCTAGATAGCATTCTGTTAATGTTAAGTCATTCTATTTTATGTGTTATTTCTGTAGTGATACTTGCACACAGGAAACATTGAAACCTTATTTATGACTTCTAAAATCCTCTTCACTTAAGCCTCTTTGAAAGGGTTTGTATGGCTACATTGTAGGAACACAGAAAACACAAATGTTGATATATTTTTATTTGCATAAGAGATAAGAAAAAAATAAGATTAACAATAAATTTTATTAATTTACACCAAGTCCCAATCTCTCTCTCTGGAAAGAAGAGTGAAGAATAAAACTTCACCTGGATGGACTTTCTTAGAAGTTAAGGACCACTTTTGCACATCTGAAAAAATGATTCCAATAGTATATACAACCCAATGAGAATTTTCAGGCTTAAAAATTGTTTCTATTTCCTTTCTAACTTTTACAGAAAAGAGGAGTAGAATTTTGTGAGTAATATTAATCACTCAGTAATCACCTGTCTGATAATCACCCTAGTGTGTGATATGATATGCATTTGCTCATTCCTAAATGTGCACACACTATTTATCCAATTTAATCTTGGTTTCTAGGGGTTAATTGCAGATAAGAGTCTCAGGTTTTTTGTGCAGGGGCAAGGCTCCATTGTTTTTATTTTTTTATTTTTTGCCAGTTCTGGGCCTTGAATTCAGGGCTTGGACACTGTCCTTGGGCTTTCTCCATGCTTGAGCCACAGCACCATTTCTGGCTTTCTACCACTGGGCTAAACTTCTGGGCCTCCATTGTATTTAAAGTTAGTTTTCAAGCTACTGTTTTTGTTCAAAGATAGGAAAGTAGACTATCTTTCCATCATAATATTGCCAAAGAAAATTTACACTGAAGACATATATGTTCACAATATGATATGATGATTTAAGTTTATTATAATAGATGTCAAAAGCAATGCAATTCTTAGATCAACTGAAACAGAATCTTTGAAATAGAATGTCTGAGTCTTTACACACACCTTGAACTATCTTGGACGGTGCTGTAGGAAATGTTGATGAATGTGTGATCTGGTATTGATGTTTACTGCTTGGTGTCCAATGACATTAGTTTCTAATACTTCAAATACGATTGAGAGATAGGGAGTACGTTTGGTAATGACTACATTTCTAAGGAATGTTCTCAGAGTCCTGTACAACTCATTCACAGGATATAGAAGATTTATATCTCTTAAAGGCAGCGAAAGGATTCAGAAAAACAACTAGACCAAGGAAATTGGCCATGCTTTTCAGACAGTTTCAACTGTCTTTTAATGCACTCTGGGGGCTTTTCCTTAGAAACAACTTAAGTGTTTCATTATTTAAGGGATTGATGTCTGTTCAGGAGCTAGCTGATTTCATCTTCTTTTTGTACCACTCTCCAGGGAATTCCAAACAAATTGTCAAGGATACTCAGTGAGACGGCTTTCCATCTCTTTTGACGTATGTTTGTCTAGTAATTCTTCATCTATTTAGAAACTTGTTAACATGTTTCATCATTCTGTAATACTGTATGTATCTACACTTGATTTTCAATACATTTGATAGTATGATATAATGAGAGAGATATAATTCACATATGATTCTTTAACCAAAAAGTTACCATCAATTAATGCTCCAAAAATTTTTATTAAAATTTTAGTCCCTTTGTATAAAGTGCTAACCATACAATAGGAAGAGTTGAGTCATTGAAAGGAAAAATCTCACTCCCTTGAAGAAGTATGACATCCATAATATAACATTAGTCAAATCTGAGACAAAGGCAAAGAAATATTGACAGTCATTTAATTGAAAACACATATTGATGAGTAAATGTGACTTATTGGTTGTTTAAGTACCACAGATTCTTTGGCCCGGGGTGGCTTCAGTCCTCTGTTTTTAGATCTTATCTTCCTAAATAGCTAGGATTATATGTATGAACCACTGGCATAAAACAAAATCAGTTCTCAGGATGAGGTTCAAGTTCTATAGAGCTGGTTTACTCACAAAGTGATGACATATATCACAACTCTATATACCTCATCCTTGTAAATGTACCTGTGTAATGTGTTCATAAATGTGTATACATGCACATAGGAAAAAGACTGTGTGAGAAAGAATCAAACTTTGTCTGCAAGTACAAAACAGACCAGCACTAGAAAGTAAATTTCCCTGCTACAGCCATCAGGACTTGTGTGAGTTTTCTTTTGTATGTCACATACTCTCAAATATTTTGATATGGTAGCCCTAGGAGAGACCAACAAAATCCTAGTCACTTTTTTTTTCTCTAATAAATTTCAAAAAATGTAAAATGTTCTATGATAATATGTAACACAAGCAATTGCCTAGAAATTACACTTGGGCAAAAGCTGCTGTAATGGAAATTGTGTTTCTTATGAAAAACATTAGAAGAATGAATCTTGTAGGGACTTACTGTATATATTTGATTGTCTTAAAGTTTTTTGTTTAATGAATAAGATGAAGATTGTTATGAAATGAAAGTGTGTATACACCCCAAAAGTCTTACATGGAAATTCTAAATGTCCTTGATATTAGAACAAGCCTTCAGAGAGATTATTAAATCTTGAGAATGGAGACCTCATTAATAAAGGAAATCCCAGAGCTGTGCATCTCCTGAATTTCAGAAAAATGGATGACTCCTGTGTCTTCATTATAATCTCAATCTTCCAGCACCATGATGTTTGACTCGGTAGCTTGTAGGAGGGTGAGAAAATTGCATTTGTTGTGTAAACAAATCCACAATGTTTCTGATACAACTACTCTTATACTAAGATAATTTTCCAACAAAGGGATTATTTATCTTTCATCGTCATTAAAACCAAAGAATATATGAAGAGTCTAAACAATCAAAGGATAAAGGACATTAAACACATATCTGATCTCTAATGTAAATATTATTGCACTTGTAATTCCTAAACTCTAAATGAATCTATGAAGGTTTTAGATTTTACTCTTAGTATTTTTAGATCAATATAATATTTCACTAAAATGAACACAATGGACTTGTAAATTTCAGCATAAACTTCATTTATCCATAGTTAATATGTGCCTATGACATAGATGAAAAAGGACAAATACATGTTAAAATGTTCATGAAGAAAGATTTGTGTTATCCTATCATTTTGGATTTTCTTATCTGTATTTTCCAAACTAGTAGATATGGTTATGTATTCCTTTAATAATGAAAAAAATATACATAGAGAAAAGTAGATTTTTCAGGATATAAAATTATTTTAATGATTTTAAATTTTATTTGTATTTTAAAATTTATAAGATAACATATACAAATGTAACACTTAAAATTAAGCTATACTTTTATTACACATATTTTCTGAATTTATTTCAATAAGCATAGTGAAATGTAAGAATAAAATAATAAGAACATTTCTTGGGGAAAAATAAAAGTTGACATAACACCCTCAAGTTTTATTCTCTTTAGTTCTGTTTGTACCAAACAAGAATTTATACTAATTCATAAAGCAAAAACAAACACTGTAAAACACATATGCAAATAACTAACATCTCTCAAATAAAGAATGAACATTTTATCTCAGTGTATCTTTGTCTGTACTTCCTCTCTGGCTTCAAACAGAATTTGCAAATTGTTATATAAAGAAAGAGAGTAAATTAGTTAATGGACATAATATATCCAAAATAGCTTTTTGTTTCAATTGTATTTTCTTGTTGAGGTGATATATACGGGGGTTGGTAGAATACTCCCTGAACATTGATCCCCCTTCCCATGTTTTTCTAAAATAGATTTTTAGAAAATCCATCCATAAAAAAAGAAAATCTATCCATGATTTGTCACATGTATGAAAAATGTTAAAGGGCTGGGAGTTTGGCTTAGTGGTAGAGTGCTTGCCTAGCATGCACGAAGACCCAGGTTCGATTCCTCGGTACCACATACTTAGAAAAAAAAAAAAGGCCAGAAGTGGTGCTGAGGCTCAAGTGGTGGAGTTCTAGCCTTGAGAAAAATCCAAGGACAGTCCTAAGGCCCTGAGCTTAAGCCCAAGACTGCCAAAAAAAAATAGTTAGAAAAGAGTATTTTCTTTTAAAGGAATAATAAACACCAAGTATACAAGTCAATGTCTGGCCTGTTATGAAGGAACAAGAATGATTTACATAATTAATTTTATGGAAATATCTTCCTCAAATTAACCTTATATCTAGTTTAAATTTAATACCAAACATCTTTTTTTTTATTGTAGTTAGTAAAAGGGTTACATGATATTTGCCAGGTAGAAGGTGCATTAATTCACATACATTGATACCCTTTCACATGTCTTGGTACCCATTACCGTCCCCCCCACACAATACCAAACATCTTGTTCCACGTTTGTCACAGATTTTTTTGCTTGCTTTTTGTTTTTTCTTTTTACTTTTAATCTTGGCTTTAACATTTTGCATAAGACTAGGCATAATAAATGCAGTTTAGTGTATATGTTCAGTTTTACAATATCTATTCAAAAGTCTTCATTTGAAGGATGTTTTACTGTTTTGACTGTACACATGTCAAATTGTATGCATTTCAATAATATATTACTGTCATTCAAGCCAAAATTATTTTGGTGAATCACATTTATATGAAAGGATTCACTCAACTAGCTTAAGGATGACCATCATTAAAATAAATTTAATGTGACACTGAACAGCAGATAAAGTCATTAGAGGGAATTCTGAAAGCAAGACCTGTAAAATGTAATCAAATAAGTAATAATTTTCAGTTTACTTGATCTTTACTAATTTTTTTATTTTGATTTTTGAATTTTTTTTAATTTTTATTCAGCAGTCTTTCAGAGACTGCAGGGAAAATCACATTTAATTCAAAACAGAAAAAGTTAAACAGACTTTGAAACCACTATATTTTGTGAACAATATTTATTTCAAGGAAAGAAGACTAATGAATTTGCCAAAAAGCAAGGATGATTTCCTCATTTTGCAATAGAAGAATAAGAAATAGTTATATCAGTGGTTTCCTGGACATGAAACATAGCTCATTATACTTGCCAACAGCTACATTAAACATTTAATAACAGTACAATACATCCTGCCCTCACAAGTGATAACTGAGATCATCTTAGCATTTTTCTATTAATGTGAGTCTCTCTGATTTTGTCTTACTTTCTACATAATATGCTTCATCTTCAAAATAGCACTACTAGTAAAATGAGAAAATAATTTTAGCAGTTCTTGAATATCTATTTACTTTCCAAATTAATTATGATTAAGTGTATGTAAATTTCATTTTAATTTTTTCAAAGGTTTTAAAATCAACTCATTTATTATTTTTATTTATAAAAAGTTCTAAAGAGAACGTTTCTCTTATTTTCATTTTTTTATATTTTTCACATTACTGAGATGTCTTGAATATTAGGATTTCAAACTCAAAAAATGGAAAAATCAATCCAAGCATGGATATGAGCCAAATTCTAATTAATCCTTCTCTTTCCAATCAAATAAATATAATGTAGAATTTCAACAACTGGATGTTAATAATAGCTCTCCTTTTTGGGTTCAATTCATATGCACCTCACATTCTGACACATAATTTTCATTGTCCTAGAAAGGAGTCAAAAAAAGCCAAGAAGCCAAATAGTGAAGGGCCAAGGGATTACTTGTCTGGCACGAATAAAACAAGGTAAATGTGCAGAAGAGATACCTTAGCTGTTCATATCCCTCTCATTGTGTGACTCTTCAGTAGAAGAACAGAATACTGAGAACCTCATGGTGAATGTTAATAAGACTGCACAGTCAAACCTATTTAAATCTATCATCACAATGGTATTGTAAAGAATAGTTAATGTTCTCATGGTAGCACCAAAAATAATTGTAGTTTTTCTAACTCAGGACAATTTCTTCCTTCTGAAATTACAATCACAAATGAGTTTTTCCTCTTTCCACTCATATGCAAAAATTCAATGCTTTAGAATAATTCACTAAAATATGTGATTTGCCTTTTATAAATTAGATGCACATAGGCAATAAATCTGAGAGAGTGTTTTCTAGGATTAGAAACTATTATGATTAAAAATGTGTGTGTGTGTGTGTGTGTGTGTGTGTGTGTGTATTCTGGTCCTGCATTTGATCTCTTTGGAAATGATGACCGTTCAGGGCCTCAGTTTCTCAATGGGCTTTCTTGATCGCTAAAATCATCTGACTCATATCTGAGTCCAACATTTTATTGCTTGATTAGAGATAGATTCTCGAAGAGTTTTCTGTGTTTGAACATATGATATCTGCACCCCGATTTGCTTACAGGTGTGTATCACCAAAACTTGGCAAATTTTTTTATTCTTTTGAATATTTTGGGAGACATAATCATACTCATTTGGATGTGAAATATCCTTCACTGCTTTTTTACCTAACATACTTCTGATCTATACCTTTAGAGAAAACATTTTTGAATTCCTGCTTATGAATAGTTTTATCATTTGTGTGATGCTTCTGAAAGCCTTATCACACATCATCACATGCTATAAAACACAAAATAGATATGTGTAAGACTTAAATCATCATACCACATATCAAATATACTTTGCATTAATTATTTGCATTAATATGAAAGTATGCATATACAAGAAGTTTACAGAAATACGCTTTTCACAGTTAATGGTGTTAAATTTCTTAAGACTTTGTAAACAAAGTACATTGATGAAGCATTTTGTGGAATTCTTTTTATTTAAAAAAACAAGTCTGGGGCTGGGAATTTGGCCTAATGGTAGAGTGTTTGCCTAGCATGCACGAAGACCCAGGTTCGATTCCTCAGCCCCACGTATATAGAAAAAAGCCAGAAGTGGTACTGTGGCTCAAGTGGTAGAGCTCTCCTTGAGAAAGCCTAAGGACAGTGCTCATGCCCTGAGCTAAAGCCTAGGACTGGCAAAAACAAAACAAAACAAAAAAACAGGTCTGTTCTTTCTGAAGTAGAGGTGAAGGCCTCAGACCATACTACTTGCCTGTTCTATGACAGCTGTGTAAGTTTTGAGTGAACCACAGCTCACTCCAGCTATTCTAATCTATTTACATGTCCCATTGACATCTTAGACACAATACGAGATTTTTTCTTCTAAATGATGGATTCACTTTATACCCTAATTCTGCAAGTAGTACTACTATCCACCCATCTATTGAAATATTATTTGTGTTTTAATATCAGTTTTCAAAAGTGATGATTTCCAACATAATTATCCATTCAAAATTGGTTACAAAAATTTCTGGCTATCTATAGATTCTCAAAATATCTCCAATACTCTGATTGGTTTGCCTTTATAGGTGATTGTTCTCTTCTCCCTGACTGTTTTTAGGATTCTATCTTTGGCCTCTATTGATCCAGTTCCGATTATAATGTGGCGGTGGGATGTCCTTTTCTGGTCGGGTCTGTTTGGGGTTCTAAAAGCTTCTTGTATCAGGATGGGCCTGCCCTTCTGGATATTTGTGAAATTCTCTGAGATGATTCCCTGAAGTATATTTCCAATACCACTGACCTTTTTCTCTAGACCCTCCTCAATACCAATTAGCCTTAAATTAGGCTTCCTAATTGTATCTTGGACCTCCTGTAGCGTTTTCTCATATTTCCTAGATTTGAATTGACTCATTTTCTGTTCTTTTTCTATAACAACTAAATTATCTTCAACCCTGGAAATTCTCTCTTCTGCATTGTCTAACCTGCTATCAAAGCTATCTACTTTATTCTTCATATCCCTTGCTTCTAATTGCTCATTTTTGATGCCTTGCTTCTCTTGTTTTAGATCATATATGGATTTCTTTAGCTCCTTGATTTCCATTTGAGTAGTTAGCTCAGCAGCTTTGTTCTCCAATACTGTCATTTTTATCTAATATAGGTCTGGAAAGATTTGAAGTCTTTCAACGTCAGCAGAGGATCTTAAACTATTCTTTTATACTTTTAGCTCCACAATAATGCATTTCTTTTTAGCTGATGGAAAAGTTGGTGATGATCCTGCCATGATGGTGCACAAATTATTTCAGACTTCCTCTTTCTTTAAAAAAAAGGGGGGGGGCGGGAGTCTGGCCTAGTGATAGAGTGCTTGCCTAGCATGCATGAAGGCCTGGGTTCGATTCCTCGGTACCACATACATATCGGAAATGGTGCTGAGGCTCAAGTGGTAGAGTTCTAGCCTTGAGAAAGTTCAAGGACAGTGCTCAGGCCCTGAGCTCAAGCCCAGGACTGGCAAAAGAAAAAAAAAAAGAAAAAAGGTTAACTAGCTCCAGAAAGATCTTGAAAGACACAAGCCAACTTCCTCTGGACCGGACTGCATGGATGGCTACCCTATGTCCTTCCATTTCTTGGTCCTATACTCCTCTTGTTCTTACTTTGAACTTTTGGGCCCTGTGTTATCAATAAGGTCATACAATTCATTCAAAGTAGGATAGAATCCATTCAGTTGATGAACGTACAGATGTATTACCTGAGGCTTGCTACCGATGCCAATGACCCCTATGGCCAATGAAAACTCTATGGTGAGGAGGGAATCCCTAGACTCCCCTTAGATGTCTCCTGAGTGCCAATGACGGGTAAGATCTCTGGAGCAGGGACAACCTAAGACAGGCCTGGGGGTGATCTGTACCATGAGACAGAAGGCTGCAGAGTACTCAACGACAGGTAAGATCCCATAAAGGGGACGGCCTAAGACAGGGGCTTTGCGCGAATGTCCCCCCTGTTTTAACAAAAAGGGGAAGTTGTTGGGGCCTGACCTTCATCTCTGAGGCCTATTCATCATTCTGGCTCAGCGGCCATTAAAGGGCTTTGGCCAGGCATTGCTTGCATTCCTTGCATACCTCTCTTAATGCATCTCTGTGTATGTGCTACCCCCCATCTCCCCCCCTGCAGCATCCCAGGTCTTGCACTTTCCTGCACTGGTCCCGCCCAGTACGGAAAAGTTTGCCCCTGACCCTTAGTAATAGCACTGTGGCCCTCTTCCTATTGGCTAGCTTCCCAGTTCCCATCCCACCTTCTCTTTCCCCCACAGTATATAACTAATTGTCTGACACAATAAACAAGAGATCTGAAAAAAAAAGTCCCCTTTAGTGTATTATATGATGTGCTATATAAACCTCCTCAAAGTCTGCCTTCTGAATGTCTCCTGTGTCATTTTCTGTCCATTCCTTCCTTTCCAGACTCAGATTATTTTACATACACAAACCAAACCAATTACATGCTCACAAAAGCTTTAAAAAAGTTAACCATAATATTTTCAGAATTTTCTAAGATATCAGCATATAATACACATCTATCTATCTATCTATCTATCTATCTATCTATCTATTTATCTATTTAAACAAATCAAAGAGTTTGGACAAAACAAACCAAAGAGTTTGAGACTTCTGAGATGTTTTTGAAATATTGAACTGAAAAAATAAAGATTTAAAAATTTTTTGTTACAATTATTTTATTTCTTTGATGTACAAGTTTTACTTTTTATCATTCCCATTTGTAAATGGCAGACTATATTGTTGACTGGAATAAAAGTAGGCATGAGCAAAAAATGAAAATAAATAAACTATGATTTAGAGTAAAAGATACAAACAGAAGAAAATGAGAAGAGGATAATTTTATCAACAAATCAACATTTTTAGAGTATGAAGTGGAAAACTGAAGAAATATTGTGCAATTGTATGATTAGCAAATTAGTCATGAACTTGCTAATAAGAAACACCTAATGATGAAGGGAAATATTAATTGCATTATTAATTTCATTATAGAAAACAAAGAGCTCTTAAAAAGATCTGTTTGATAAACATTGACAAAATGTCAAGTTATAATACATTAAATAAATTCAGCTTGTGAAAATACCTTGCCCAAATTTTTATTTTTAGTATCTCTTATATTTTTAATAATGGTTTATTTATGCGTGCTATTACTACTGGTATCATGTGATGTAAGCTTCAACTGAAGGACAACTTATTAAAATAATTGTAATTCAGACAATTTCAGCATGAGAGGAGAGCATTCTAAAGTAACTAGTTTGGCTTGAGTTGTAAATCAGCAAGAGATTACTGACACATTCATGAGCATGAGGCCTTAAATTATTTCTATGGGAACAGTAAAAAGCAATAAAGCAGTGTATAGAATAAGCAATCATATATATGTATATATATATCAGACTAAAGATAATATGATTAAAATGTTATTTTATTCCAAGAAATATTGTCTCTTTTGTGAAAAGTCAAATGATAACTTTATGTAGAAACATAAAGAGCACCTTTCAAACAAGTTATTCTATTTTAATTGACTCGTATTTTTTGCTTCTTTATTTAAGAAACCAAGGAGATATATCAATTTAAATTATTTAAATTGTTTAAATTATTTCCTGATCACTGTAAATATATATAAGGTTTGCCTTAATGCCTTAATTGAAAAGTATACTTGTATGTAAGTAGGAACTATGAAAATTATAATGATAGACTATTTAATTTCCATAGCACTTAAGGTAAAATTAAAGGTTATCATTATATAAACAAGATAAGGTTGTGTTGTAATTATTGAAATGTATAACATAGCAAAAGTAATCTTAAGAGTAAGCCCATTGTAAAGACCACTAAGAAAGTGACAGCCATTACCTGTGACTTATTGGGCAACTAAAAATTGAGTCTGTGCTTTAGAAGAGAAATGGTATGTATTAATCAAGTGCCACCTAAATCAAAGCTAAAAGTTTTTTGTTTGTTTGTTTGTTTGTTTTTGCTAGTCCTGGGCTTGAGCTCAGGGTCTGAGCACTGTCCTTGGACTTTCTCAAGGCTAGAACTCTACCACTTGAGCCTCAGCACCACTTCTGGCTTTTTCTATATATGTGGTACCAAGGAATTGAACCCAGGTCTTCGTGCATGCTAGGCAAGCACTGTAACCACTAGGCAAAACTCCTGGCCCCTCAAAGCCAAAAGTTTTATCTAAGGTGCATACCAGACAAATATTGCTGCTATATAATTGTGAGTTGTTCATTTAACAATGAAATTAAGAACTATAAAACATTCCTTTAACAGAGCAATGGTCTCCATTTATTGCTGTGAATTATCATGATTTGCTAACTAATATTATTTTTTAAATTGTAAGGCAAAATAAATAAACAAATCTCTCTGTGTAACGTTTCCTCAATAAACAATAATTCTCCAACTAAAGACAAAATATTCACTGTAGACAGCACTGGGAACAAGTTAATGGTATTTGTCTTGCTGTGTGCATGATTGCATCCATTCCAAATCCCTGTGTATCACTTTTACAATGCCATGGAGCTGAGTAGCAAATTATTTGGCTGAACAAAGAGGCCGAGCAGAAAGCAGCAGCTTAACTGAAAAGCAGTTTGGCAACAAAACACAGTTCCACAATTTGTTATAGGCAGATCATTAGGTTAATATGAAGTTGTGTGAGGAGGATGGCTGAGGGAGGTTTATATATTTAGGAATATTAAAAAGCAATTTGTGCCAGAAACACAGCCTTAGTAGACTGCCTTTGAACATGTTTACAATCCACTAAAATACAAAAACTGGATGCCCATTTTATTTCAGACAGGAGCAAGAGAGTTGTAGTCAAGAATGGAAAGTAGATTAGAAGGTTATAGAGAAGCTTTTAAAGTTAATTAGCATCTATCAGCCAGTCTGATAAATTAATCTTTTCATAGTTTTTTTTCAGGGAAATATCTAACTTTTATTTATTTGTTTGTTTATATATTTATTTATTTCGTGGGTCATGGGGTTTGAACTTGACCTGGACACTGTCCCTGAGCTCTTCAGTTCAAGGCTACAGCCCTACCCATGATCCAAGCCCCACTTTCCATTTTCACAGATTAACTGGAGATAAGAGTCTCAGTTCCTTTTGTGCCCAGGATGGCTTTGAACCTTGATCCTCAGATCTCAGCCTTCTGAGTAGCTAAGCCTGAGCCACCCCGCCCAGCCAACTCTCTATTTTTTATTCTAAAGAGGTAACTTGATTTCTCCTCAATGTATTATTGCTTTTTCTTTGTGGACAAATATTGAAGTGTTAAAATTTTTTACATAGCTCTCTTCAGTCATCACATTCCTTGGAAAGGACTAGAATCATCAGCCAAATTATGCTCTCAATTACTATTGAATAAGTATGTTAGTTTACTAAAATGATACAGGAAAGTGGTGGATAAAGCCAATGTGAAACACCTAACATGGACATACAAGTTTATGCAATGTCATCTGGTTTAAAGTGTGGTGTGCACCTCTCACTCCTGTGAAGACTACAGCAAAGATAGGATGTTCACCATCAGGCTGGCCTGAGGTTGGCAGAGTGTGCAAGTGGTAGCATATGGATCTGAGCTTAAAGCCCAGTACCAATAAAGAAATGAGCCCTGTGGATATAGATGTCATACTATAATATATAAAGAGATAGATACAGAACTCTCTTAGCAGAGGATTACAATAGCTCAAAACCTATGTATATAAGATCATATATGGTGAGACTAGGTGGAATGAACTCTGGGAAATGGAAACAAGAGGTTTATCCTGTGTGATTGCTGCTTTTAATAGCATGTACTATTTCCTCTTCTTTTTTTTTGTGCCCTATGGTTAATCTCATGTTGTTACTGTATCTGACTTTGTTACTTGGTATATTGTATATATGCTAATTTGTTTATTTGAAATAGGGAAGGGAAAGGGGGAAAACAAGATGATTGGGAGGGGTGGTGGGATGGAAATGGGGACAAAAACTTGAGAAGGATTATCAATGTAATGCACCTCCTACTTGTAAGTGTAACCCCTCTATACATTATCCCAAAAATAAAATTTAAAAAACAAAGAAAAGAAATAAACATTGTGGATATAGATGTCATATCATAATAGATAATTAGATAGATAGATTTATCGATTGATCGATCGATAGATAATAGATGAGCAGAGAGTGAGCTAAAATAACTAAAATGTAGATACTACACCTCTTTGACATATTTTTAAACATTTTAAAGTGCTTCCTTTTTGATAAACGTGCATCTTTTTTTGCCAGTTGTAGGGCTTGAACTCAGGGCCTGATAACTTTCATTGGACTTTTCTCAAAGCTAGAGCTCTACCATTTAAGCCACAGCACCACTTTCAGGTTTTTTTCTATGTATTTGGTACCGAGGAATTGAACCTTGGCCTTCATGCGTGCTAGGCAAGCACTCCACACTAGGCCAAACTCCCTGCCCCAACATTCATTTTTTTCTTTTTTTTTTTTTTTTTTTTTTTTTTTTGCCAGTCCTGGGCTTGAGCTCAGGGCCTGAGGACTGTCCTTGGATTTTTCTCAAGGCTAGAACTCTACCACATGAGCCTCAGCACCACTTCTGGCTTTTTTCTATGTATGTGGTACAGAGGAATTGAACCCGGGTCTTCGTGCATGCTAGGCAAGCACTCTACTACTAGGCCAAACCCCCAGACCCCCAATACATGATTTTCATTTGGTCTAAAAACTGAAGTTCCTTAAGGATTTTTTTTTCCTGACTTTTACACAATAGCTCATTTGGAAGTTCAATGGGACATCAACAAGTGCAAACAGAAGCTTCAATGATCTTCTTGGAGACTGAGAATGGTTGTAGATCACAAACTGCATTGCTGAATAATCAACCCAAGGCCCTCAAATAAGCAATGACAGGGCCATGTCCCAGATGATGGGGGTGGTCTCTCTCTACTGCTGACCTTAGTCCACACCAGTGCCTCCTCTTCAGCATTATAGCTTGAGTGCTAATTTGGAATAACCATACCCCAACTAAGGAGGCTGGATTAGCACATTATTACAACAAAGGAAACAATTCTTTCATTTATTATTACTTTTATATGATGGAAAACCAATCTATCCTCTAAAGCAGGCATTGGCCAGATACTTACTAAGAAAGTTTTCATTTCCTCATTGTGGACAATAGATATACATCCATTAAGCATTTGTGTGTGCAAAACAACCTATAGGAGAAAATCAATAAACTAAAACCTCTAGAGATGACTGAATTGACAAAATAGAAACTCTACCAAGGAAATTATTGTTAGTTAAATCTGAGTTTCAAACAATTAATATAAATATTATAACAATATAAGAAGACAATATATATCCTATGAAAAGTTGTATAAAATACATGAGTAATTATTGAATACTTTGTACCTTTGGTTGCAAATATAACAAACCTTAAACCTGAAACATTTCATTTGTCAGTTCATTTCTCTGTAACCTAAACTGGTGAAGATTATACTATCCAATATTATATTTCATCAAAGGAAGAATATAATCTACTTTCACTAGAAAGAATAGCATAGCAAAATGTGAAGTAAGTACTAAAATATCAAAGCATATTGTCTTTCCTCTGATATGTGAAGAGTGAGTTTTAAGGTTTAAAAATGCATTTTTATGCAGAAGTTTAGTTTTGCTTTATTTTTGTTGCTGTACTTTTATTTTACAATGTTGCAAGGTTATACTTCACAGAAGATATCCCTTAATCAGCCATCTGTATCCTTATTCAATCAAAATATAATGAAAGGAAAATGAGGATAACCAGAGATATTTATTACTCACCAGTGTTTTAAAAGCAGGAATTTCTTGATTTTAAAATAAAATAAATTAACATATATATATATATTTGCTTTACCAAAAATAAGCAGTTATGTATCTGTACAACTTTGAGTATTTGTTGTTAAAGAGAATCAGGATTAGAATATGATAATATTTGAAAAAATACTTAAATACCAAAGCAAAATTACAGAGAGCAAAATAAAAAGGTATTATCTTGTATTATTTGAACAAAGTTTTAAAACTGTTTATAAAGAAATTGAGAAGTAGATTTTTTTTACTGTTCTTGTAAGATTTAAACATCTCAGACTCATGGAGTTATTGATATGAATCACTATTTATTTGAATCAATCATCTCTAATGTATTTTGTCCTTGATAGGGACAATGAGAAAGATCTGGAAAAAATCATATTAAGTGAAGGAAGCCAGACACAAGGAACATAGACCCAATGGTTTCCCTCATTTGTAATAATTACTACACATCTAGGACTTTCCTAGCAGAGGATTATAATAGCTCAAAACCTAAGTACATAAGGTCATATAGGAGACTAAATAAAATGAACTCTAGGATATGGAAACAAGAGGTTTAACTTGTGTGATTGTTGTTCTCAGAGTACAGTTATTTCTCGTCTCTTTTTTTGCCCTTATAGTTAATCTTATGTTGTTACTATATATGACTTTGTTACCAGGTATATTGTGTATATGTTTATTTGTTTATTTGAAATAGGAAAGGAGAGAAAAAAGATGATTGGGAGGGGGTGAGAGGAGGGAAGTGGGGACAAAAACATGAGAAGGGATATCAGTGTGTGAGAAGTAATGCACCTGAAGAATAAAACTGTAACCCCTTTATACATTATCTCAAGAATTAAAAAAGAAAGAAAACAAATTCTCTTTAATTTTTCTCCATTTTCACCCATTCTGGAGACAACTGATTACTAAAGGTTAGGTCTGTGTCCTAACAGATATAAATAAATTGACTGTAAGACACTATAAATAAATAAAAGCATTTCTTCTTCAACCACCAAAAAGTTATCTCTAATTTCAGAACAAGTCTGTACTACTCCTATTGTGCAGCCTTGGGAAAACAGCATTTTTCAGCCAGATCATCAATCATAAATGCCCTGAACATTGTTTCTAAAACTAGTTTCTGAAAGAATTTTAAAATAAGAACTTTCAGAAACCAACTTAAATTTTGTTCTTTACTTGTTTCTGCTTAAAGAAAATACTTTGTTCCAGAATATCTTTCTATGTCTCTCTCTGTCTGTCTCCTTCTCTCTCTTGTCTCTATCTCTGCCTCTCTATTTCTTTCTATGTCCCTCTCTTTCTCTCTAAGTGTTTATCTCTGTCTTTGTCTCTGACTCTGTTTCTGTCTCTCTGTCACTGTGTCACTATTTCTCTGTCTCTCTGTGTCTTGTCTCTATGTTACTGTGTCACTGTCTATGTCAGTCTCTGCATCTTTGCCTCTGCCTATCTCTGTCTCTGTTTCTCTGTCTCTGTCTCTCTCTCCATATCTCTCTCTCACTTTTTGTCTCTCTCTCTTATTCACAGTCAAAGTAACTTCAGGGAAGTTTTTTTTTTCCTTGAACTAGTCAAGACATTAATTTTGTACCCAATGCTCTGATGTTGAATGCTTAAAACCAAATGTGACACTTGTCAGTCCTGCTTTTCAAATTGGCTTGTTTTAACTTGATGCTTTCTGCCTCTTTGCTTGGTTTCCACTTTAATTTGTTACTGTGTTTTGAAAGCATCCATAAGTTCTTTTTTTCAAGTCAGTTTTGCTTCAGTGTAAGTACTTCCAAGTTAAAGACAGATTTTAAATTGCAAGATAATGTGAAACTTTTCAGAAAAAGAAAACCTCTCTGTGCGGTGGTTCTTCTACTTCTTTCATCATGCCTCCATTGCTGTTCTGGTCATATTTTTAAAGACATACTTGCCTACACCATTATGCTTCTTCTAATCTTCATGTGTAGCATTAATTAAAATTCTTATTGATCCACAAAAGAAATAAAAATTAGAAAAAATGCCAGCAGATCATGTTTGATTTGAATGCAGTCTGCTATTTTATTATTAAAAGTAAATATTGTTATACTGTTTTAATATTACTATTATATCATTATTTTTAATTGTACAGAATATATTTCGTCCATGATAGAACCACATCTGCATCTATTAAGTTCTTTCAGATCTTTTTCCATTGCTTTCTTATATATAAGACTTTTTCTTCCTATTTTTCTGGCATTACAGTTTATGTGCTATATGGCCATGTAGTCTTTTAAATGATTAGATTTGTTTCAGATTTAGCAGAAGAGTAGAATATTCTTCGTTCTGGCTTGTACACAAAAAGGAAAATGCACTTATTGATTTTTTTCTGTAAAAATGTGAGTTTTCAAGAAGCAGTCAGACTAAAAATCAGGGGTGTATTTCCCCCCAGTAATTAAAGACTTCTACCTCAAGAGTTTCATCTTTGGTAAGATATTGCCTCTCAGCCAACTTAGAATACGAGCTTATTAAAATGACTGAGTATGTAGGCTTTAGCCTATACTTCTGCCTAATTCCCAATATAGATTTACTCCTAGAGGGACAGAATTGACATTAAACATTTTCAGAATTATGTCATCCAAAAACACCATCTATATTACCATAACATGAAAGCTGTAATTTAAAGGTCAGTGTCTCACAATAACTTGGTAGAAGAGAAGATAATGTCAGTTTATACAATTTAGAATTATGTTGTTGTCTGTGTAAGTGAGCTTGGGATATTAGATGCCATATTTTATCCTACATAAATACTTGTGTTTAAACAAAATATAAGACCCTTCACATTGAAAGGCACAAACTGAACTGAACATAAATATTTATGAATGCACATACACACATGTAGATGTAAATAAGAAAAGTTAATAATACTAGCCCCGTTAAGTTAACCAAGATGAATATCAATTTAAAAAATTTATTTATATGCAAATAGCATAAAATGACTTGCAAAGAGATTAGATCTACTTCATCACCAATACCTCCACAATGCACATGGTCATTTTCCATCACATTGAATACTTTTTTTTCTGTCAAAAGACTGATCTAAATCCAAAGCTTCCAAGTAAAATTGTGAGGCAAGTTAACTTTATTACAATTTGTTACAGATTTTTATTCTGGAATTGCATGTACCTCACTAAACCAGCTCCTTTGGTAGCTATCAGTCAATTCAATTTAATGGTATAAAATATACCACACTTGACTTGAATACATTTGTGCTTGAAGCCACTTTATTTAAATCTAATGAGTTTTCAGGTGATAAGGTGGCTGCTTGTCCAGCGGCATGCTGAAAAAGGAAACTAGTAGCATAATTAATCAGACAAAATAATATAGCATTCATTAAAAGGTTTTAACCTGAAGTATCAAGAAGCAGCTATTTAGATGTCATAATATTAAGAAGTAATGGCCATCTATCCTATCCATCAGTGGTCACAATGGCAGGGCCTCTTGGTGAGTGCAAACCTGACAGGCACAACCAGTCTGCAAAACAGTAATGGAAATTAATTAGGGGCTATACGGGTCCTAATTTTGTAATCTGTGCCTCCATGAATGAAGAAATTAGGGGAATATTTTGTGAGGGAATGGTGGGCATATTCATCTATGAAAGTCTTAGCAGAAATAGAAATGGGCACATCATTTTTCACAAGTTCTCAGTTATATAGTATATGCTGAAGCAAGTACACAAAAAGGAAAATGTACTTATTTTTTCTATAAAATATGAATTTTCAAGAAGCAGTCAGACTAAAGTTCAGGGGAGAGCTTCTACCCAATAATTGAGGATTTCTACCTCAATAGTTTCACTTTTTCTTAGATATTGTCTCTCAGTTGACTGAGTATCTGAGCGTATTACAATGACTGCACATATATATCTAGGCTTTAGCCTACTTCTTCTGCCTGATTCCCAGTATAAATGTACTTCTAGAGAGACAGACTTGACATTACACATTTTGAGAATTATGTCACCTACAACACTATGTATACTACCATAATACCAAAGCTGCAATTGTCTGGACAGAGATTTCAGAAAACTATTTTTCCAAATTAATTCTAGGTATACAAAATAGAACAAGTCACATTGAGTCATAAGCTTTGGATAACTTTCTATGAGTATCACTTAATGTCCTAATTTGAACAAATGGACAAACACCAAGTGAACAACTTAGAAAGTTTAACAGTCATTTATAAAGACTGTAGCTTTAAACTTCTGCAAGCTCAGATACCTTGCTTCTCAAGATGTCTGCCATGTCACTAAAAAATTTACAAGGTGGGAGATATGATAATGAAATTATTTGAATAAATTACTCAAAGCTAAATATTAGGTTGCTACTATGACATGGACAATTGTGTGAGGTTTTTATTATTATTATTATTTGTTCAGTTATTTTGTTAAGTTCTGTTTTCACAAACTTTTCCAGACTCATTGTTTAGGATACTGAAAGGACCGCTAATTGAGGAAAACAAACAGGAAAAATAACATACTCTGAGAGGAATATACTCTGTATTCCAAGAATTCTATGGCAAACATATTCCACTTCGTAAAATAGCATATGGGAAATAAAATTTGTGGCATTGCTTTTTTACAAACATAATAAAACACTTGTTATCTAAAATTTGTCCCTTTGATAGAACAGGAAATCAATACATGTGGTGAAACTGAGGGTCTTACTACAGAACCACTGAAACAATTGAAAAAGAATATGTACAAGTACATTGTCCTGCTTCATTCTCAGTTGATTTTGTAATGTGGTTAAATGTTATTGGATATTTCATGAAAATTTTTATTATGAAAAAGGAAAACACCACAAAACAGCTAATGTACTTTATCCTGGGTATATAAACTAAGCTTGCTTTGTTTTATCTGTCAGGTGCTTTGGATTGAATCTAATGACTCTAAAAGGCTAAATCCATGGTTTTACCCTGAACTACATCTCTACTCCCTCATGAAATACACACCTGTAACTTTGCTCTTGGCTTTCCTTCCTTGGTTTCCCACTGATAAACTGAAAATAACTTGCAATCTCTCCTAAATTCGGTTCTCTCCATTTTGTATATCATATATGGCTTCTTTATCTTCAATGCAATATGTATTTTTTAAAACTTTTTCTGTGTTTTATTTTTTAGATCAGAATTTTCACATATCATGTGTTTCAGAAACACAGACCAATTAAGTGGAATCTCATCATTTTGGCAAACATGCAGGCAATTAGGAACAAGGTTCAACCAAAATAAAGTAGTGTTTTATACTACTGCTCTATGAAATATTAAAGCAAGGTACTAGTGGTTAAAAACATGGAACACTTCACAAATGTTCATGTCATTTTTGCTTAGGGGCCATGCTAATCTTCTCTGTATCGTTCCAGTTTTAATATATGTGCTGCCAAAGAAACCACTAGTCCTTTATTCTTTATTGTTGTGTGTGTTGGTTCTGGCACACTTTTTTTCATATATATTTTTATTGTAATTAATAGAAGGGTTACATGATATTTGCCAGATAGATGGTGCATTAATTCCCATACATTGATACCCTTTCACATGTCTTGGTCCACATTTCCCTCCCCCTCACCCCCACCCCTCATCTTGTTTTCCCCCGTTCCCTATCCAATTTCAAGTAACCAAATACAAATATATCCGATATATCAGGTAACAAAGTGAGATACTGTAACAATATGAGATAACCAAGGGACAGCAAAAAAGATGAGAGATAACATAGTACCTTAAGAACAACAATCATTCATTCTATGGCTTATGTTTCTATACCCTAGAGTTCCTTTCATTTAGCGTCTTACTATATGGCCTTTTGTATCAAGGTTTTGCTCTATTGCAAATCTCTGCTAGAAGAGCCCAAGTTTCTACTGATTATGACAAATGAGGGAAACCATTGAGCCTAAGTTCCTCTGAGTCTGGCTTACTTCACTTCATATGATCTTTTCTAAGTCTTTCCATTTCCTAACAAATGGGGCGATCTCGTTGTTTCTGACAGCAGCATAGAATTCCATTGTGTACAAATACCACATCTTGTTGATCCATTCATCAACTGAGGGACATCTAGGTTCGTTCCATATCTTTGCTATGGTGAATAGTGCTGCAATGAACATTGTTGTGCTAGTGGATTTAGTATGTCCTTGTTTCTGGATGATTGGGTAAAAGCCAAGTAGTGGAATTGCTGGGTCATAGGGGAGCTCTATGTTTAGTCTTTTGAGGAACTGCCATACTGCTTTCCATAGTGGTTGAACGAGTTTGCACTCCCACCAACAGTGTAGTAGTGATCCCTCCTGGCCACATCCCCTCCAGCATCTGTTGTTATTCATTTTCCTGATACTGGCCATTCTAAATGGAGTGAGGTGGAATCCTAGAGTTGTTTTGATTTGCATTTCTTTTATGACCAGAGATGTTGAACATTTCTTCATGTGTCTATAGGCCATTTTTGTTTCTTCTTCAGAGAAGACTCTAAGTCTTTGGCTCATCTTTTAATGGGATGGTTGTTTCTTTGGAGATTAGTTTTGGATTGATTCAATTTTTGGAGCTGTTGATACATTTTAGATATGAGGCCTTTGTCTGTTGTATGGTTGGTGAAGATCTTCTCCCACTCTGTAGGCTTGCTAATTAGTTTACTAGCTATGTCCTTTGCCATAGAAAAGCTCTGCAGTTTAATGCAGTCCCACTTATCCAGCCTTTCTCTGATTTGTTGTGATTCTTGGTCATTAAGAAAGTTTCGACCTGTGCCAAGGAGGCCTAGTGTATCTCCTATTCCTTCCTGTAAAGTTTTCAGAGTGTCAGCTTTTACCTCCAGGTCTTTGATCTATTTGGAGTTAATTCTAGTGCAGGGTGACAAAGAAGGATCCAACTTTAGTTTTCTGCCAGCACCACTTGTTGAAGAGGCTGTCTTTCGTCCATTCTATTTTTTTTTGACTCCCTTGTCAAAGATTAGGTGGCCATTGGTCTGTGGTTTAATATTTGGGTCCTCAGTTCTATTCCATTGGTCTTCAGGCCTGTTCTTGTGCCAGTACCAAGCTGTTTTGATAATTATTGTTCTGTAATAGAGTATAAAGTTTGGTATTGAAATTCCTCCTGCGCTGTTCTTTCTGTATAGCTGAGGTTGGTCTGCTGGTCTGCAGCTCATGGTCTGCAGCTGAGTGCTGGGACTATAGGAATGTATCACTATGCCTGACTAAATTTTTACGAAAAGGGATTATATTTAGGATTTTTCTTTGACCATGGAATGGTGACAAATTTCAAAGCTTCTGGATTCCTGAACTCAAATCACTAGATCAGAAATATTTTTTCACATCACCTCCTCATTTTCTTCTCAGTGCAGAAGTCTTACTGTGAGACTAGTTTTACAGTCTAGTCCGGTAAGTTCTCAGTAAGATTGTCTCTAAAGTTTTTTCCTCCCCCTTAACAACAATAGTTTGTGAAAACTGCAATGTATACTTCTCATAGTTTTATTGAGTTGGCATAAATTTCAAGATTCTAATTTGGAGAGGAAGATTTGGACAATTGTTTCTTTTCTTTGTATTTTTGTTATTAGGATCCTATTTTATCTAAAAAATGGCTTAGATTAAAAAGTCTACAGAGAAGACAAATATTTCAAGGTTGCAACTTGCTATATTCATGAATAACAAAAAGGGTAAGAGCTGAAACACTAAAAGTGGAAAGGTCTATAGATTATTCAATATTTCGATAATAATAAAATCTTTACACAAAAAAATCTGTTTAAAAATATCAAAGCACCCTTGCCTTTCTATCTAATTACAAGAAAACCTGTAGTGATTTCCATTTCTCTTTCAATTGAAAGCAAAATTTCAAATACTCCCGTAATTCCAGAAACTCTTACCCCATTGTCTCTTACCAGCTCAGTGTACTGAACTTTTTACAACATTCCTCAGAATGAATTACTCTCTGGCTTATGCATTGTACTTTACATAATGTCTTGGCATCACATCTTTGGAGTCAAAATATACATGAAAATCAATATAATACTAGAATCTCAGAATTTTTAATCCTATTTGTTCCTCTGTGTTGATTTTTCAAATCATTCTATAGATGTCACAGGTCCTTCAGTGTTGGCATTACTGTGCATTGTGTTAAATAAAAACTGACTTATTTTTTACATGAATATATCTATCTCTCATATTTTACATCCCAGTACATCTGTTGACATTTTTTTGTGTTTAATTTATTAAAGGCCACAAGCTCTTAAAATTTTGATTAACTGGTTGTTTATTCAGAAGAGACTCGTAGTGGATCACTTGATTAGGGTCTTAAAAATCAACCTAATCTGAAAAACAGTTTTCTGAGATATATGTTCATAAGAGCTCTAAGAAGAGGTTATACTTCAAGGTTATCTATAATATGTCTAAATCTTAAATGATATATAATTCAGGATTTTGAGAAAGTTGGATATATTTTCCTAGTTGAATTATTATTCTAATCTAGAAATCATGAATACAAAGGTTTTCGAAGGTCATTCACAACTGTTTTATGATTTTATGTTAAAATGGCACTTTTTGTATATAGTCTGAGCTAGTGGTGAAAGTGTGGAGAGAGAGAGAAAACACTATTTCAACATGATATTACCATTTTCAGTCAACAGTTCATATCTATTGTGGTAACCAAGTGGGAGAAATAGTTATTGAATTGCATAGAGGAAAATATTCACTGTAGAGATAAAAATTCTATTGAAATTAGTATTTGAGTAAAAAATAGACATGTAATCGTAGCTACTCATAAGGATAAAATCATCAGGGTTATAGTTCAAAATGAGCTCAGGCTGACATGTCTCTGAGATGCTATACCCAAAATAATCAGCTACAAATAAGGTGATGATGTGGCCAAGTGATAAAACAGTGGCTGTGATAGCAAGCTGAAGGAGTGTGAGGCCCATAGATTTAAACCTGGGTATTGCCACAATATGAAATGAAAGTATAGGAAAATTAAAAAACAAGAGCAGAGGATAAAAGAAAACAAGGAAATTTGTGCAATGTTGAAACTTGTCAAGTGTGTCCTTGTATCTATCAGGGAAAACCATATAACTTCATTCATGAAACCACTTTCTTCTTTTCCTTTAACATATTTTTCTATTTTACTTTTTTAAAGATTTATTTATTGAGATTGAGCAATTACATATATTTTAGAGTACCATGGTGTAGTTATACTTAGGTACCATCACATAATCATTTTTCCATTCATACTGAAAAGGATCAGCATTCTGATCTACAAATCTTATGAATAATGAAAAATACAAAAACCTCAAGTTTTATATAAGAAAAAATGTAACTCCTCTGTCATTAATGATAAAAATATTTCTTCCTATATGTACATTTCTAAGAATTAAATTACAAATTAAAAATCTTATGTATTTCAAATATGTCATATTTTGGTTTTGTAGATATATGTAGAGTGTAATGACTACTAAAGTCAAATTAATACTCATCCATAGTACTTGGAATAGGGCAAATGACAACACAAATTCCATTGTTATTAAATTAAGTGTGAATAATATATTATTAGAATCTTAATTATTGCAGGCCATTAGTACAATGCTGAGAGGTCATTTCCAGATAAACAAGTGAAGAATGGAAAACCTGAGGTCAGAGTTCCGTTGAAGTTAATGTTGATTTGCAGGAAGCCTTAAACGTATCTCTAGATTTATTTTGCCTGGATAATTTTTTTTTCCAGTCCTGGGCTTAGGCTCAGGGCCTGAGCACTGTCCTTGGATTTTTCTCAAGGCTAGAACTCTACCACTTGAGCCTCAGCACCACTTCTGGCTTTTTCTAAGTATGTGGTACCAAGGAATTGAACCGGGTCTTTGTGCATGCTAGGCAAGCACTCTACACTAAGCCAAACTCCCAGCCCTGGAGTATTTCTTTTAGAAAAAAAAATACCCAATGTAACAATAGACTCTCATTCCTACTCAGTGAGTCTTAACATTTGTGATCTGTGTGCTGTATTTAGAACAATGAAGTCTAAAATAGCACTAGCTGTATAGTCTGATATATTACATGGTTGACACTGAGACCATAGGAAATAAAGATTCCATGTAATTCTTTTTTTAAGTAATTTTTTATTGTGATTAATAGAAGGGTTACATTATATTCACCAGATAGAAGGTGTATAACTTCACAAACTTTGATACCCTTTCTCATGACATGGTCCCCATTTCCCTCCCACACTCCCCCCCCCCACTTATCTTGATTTCCCCCTTCCCTGTCCAATTTCAAATAACCAATTAAGCACATATAAAATATATCAGATAACAAGGTGAAATATTGTAACAATATGAGATAACCAAGGGATGGCAAAAGAGATGAATGATAACATAGTACATTAAGGACAACAGTCACTTATTATATGGCTTTTGTTTCCTTATCCTGGAGGTCCTTACATTTAGTGTTGTACTATTTTGCCTAATGTCTCTAGATTTTGTTCTATTGTAAATCTCTGCTAGGAGAGCCCCAGGTTTTTACTGATTATGACAAATGAGGGAGAATATTGGGCCTATGTTCCTTTGAGTCTGGCTTACTTCACTTAATATGATTTTTTTTCTAAGTCTTTACATTACCTCACAAATGGGGCGATGTCGTTCTTTCTGACAGCAGCATAAAATTCCATTGTGTATAAATATCACATCTTGTTGATCCACTCATCAACTGAGGGACATCTGGCTTGATTCCATACCTTTGCTATGGTAAATAGTGCTGCAATAAACATCATTGTGCTAGTGGATTTAGTATGTCCTTGTTTCTGGATGATTGGGTAAATGCCAAGTAGTGGAATTGCTGGGTAATAGGGGAGTTCTATGTTTCTTTGGGTCTGGCTTCCTTCACATATTATGATTTTTTCCCAAGTCTTTCCATGTCCTTATAAATGGGCAATGTCCTTTTTTCTGATGGCAGCATAGAATTCCCTGGTGTAAATATTCCACATCTTCATAATTCATTCATCTACTGAGGGTCATGTGGATTGGTTTCATATCTCAATCATGGTGACTAATGCTGCAATGAACATAGTTGTGCTGGTAGGTTTAGTATGGCTTTGTTTCTGGATATTTGGGTGATACCCAGAAGAGGGATTGCTGGGTCATAGGGGAGCCCTAGGTTTATTCTTTTGAGGAACCTCCAAACTGCTTTCCAGAGAGGTTGAACAATTTTACACTTCTACCAACAGTGCACTAGTGTTCCCTTCTGGCCACATGCCTGCCAGCATCACATATCTACATTTGTCAGAATTATGTGAATGTATGACTTCTTACACAACCTAGAATGTGATGCATTAAATTTATAATTGGTATATATGGAATGTGTATTCAACTAGTACAATATTTACATTAATGTATATATGATCTTCTTCTTGGTATTAACTATAAATCCTTCAGATACAAGGAAATAACCTCAATATCCTCTTATACTCTATTATAGAATTTGACACTAGAGGTTTAATAAATATGCTAATTTTATTTTAATAAGTGAATACATTATCCTGACAAATTAGACAGAATAAAACTACCCAATTTTACATAATGTATACCAAACTTTGCTACTGTAACCATGTTAAAATAATGAAAATTATGCATCTATTTTTACTATACATTAGACATTCTTTAATATCCAATTAAATCTATTATTAAACAATGAAAAAAATTATCACACCAACAAAACTATGGGAAGAAATTCAACTACGCATCTTACAAACATGAAAGTTGACAGGAATCTTTCAGATGTTGAAAAATGGAAATTTAATTCCAATGTCAAATTTAGGAGATCCCTTATTACAGATTAAAATAATTACTCTTCTCTATTTCCATGTTACTAATTGTCCTTAAAACATAAGAACTTACAAAAATTGACCTTAGTAGTAATGGTCTATTGTAGTTTCAGTTAAAATGTGGTTAGCTTTATACATGTAGCCCAGAATATCATGTACCTAGAAATCTCTTTATTTTATAATCTTAGGACCTATTCAGATATTCTCTATATAGACTGTATAAGCTTTTTTCACAAATTGGAATCTTGGTTCTCCAAGACCTGGTGTTTA
The DNA here is from genome assembly GCF_031878675.1 of Megascapheus bottae. Classification (NCBI taxonomy): domain Eukaryota; kingdom Metazoa; phylum Chordata; class Mammalia; order Rodentia; family Geomyidae; genus Megascapheus; species Megascapheus bottae. The sequence goes on from NC_143519.1 coordinate 31,216,633, forward strand.
GGGCTTTGTTCACTATGTCAGGTACAGTTGCTGGAATAGCCAGTCTGTTCTTTGAAAGGCATCGATTCAAAAGTCAGGCAATACCACGGCTGGTACATTATAATCAGACTTGGCCAGATTAAGAGGATAATACATGAACTACTTGCTCCTAAAAACATAGAAGGTGGAAAAGAGGGTTTTTAAACAATCTTAAAAAAATAAGATGAAGGGCAAAAGGTGACATGCTTACCTTTAAAGAGACTGAGGAAGGACCAAACCACAGGTAGAATTCTATGTAGCTTAGAAACAACAGTAATACAAAAGAACTCAAATCAAATGACAAAAGAAAGAAAGAAAGAAAGAAAGAAAGAAAGAAAGAAAGAAAGAAAGAAAGAAAGAGGTACGTAGTCATTTAAAAGTGCCCAGATCCAAGCTCTTTTTTTCCTTTTTCTTTTTGTTTTTCCAATTTCCCTCCCCCCTCTCCCCCCCAGCTCATCTTGATTTCCCCCCTTCCCTATCCAATTTCAAATAACCAATTAAGCACATATAAAATAAATCAGATAAGGTGAAATATTGTAACAATATGAGATAATCAAGGGATAGCAAAAGAGATGAGAGATAGCATAGTACATTAAGGACAACAATCACTCAATATATGGCTTTTGTTTCCTTATCCTGGAGGTCCTTTCATTTAGTTTCATACTATTTGGCCTTGAGTCTCTAGATTTTGTTCTATTGTGCTAGGAGAGCCCAAGATTTCTACTGATTTTGACAAATGAGGGAGACTCTTGGGCCTATGTTACTTTGCAGCTCCCAGCTCTTTAATTTAAACATACCTCTTTAATTGTCTTCAAAAGTCTTTCCTCTAAATCATACTATAGCTTTATTTCCAAGGGACATTTGCATATTTTCTTTGGGATTTTTTTAGATGTGGGGGGAGAGAAACCATTCTCCAGATGTGTCCTGAAGACTGACATTATTTATAAAACCATAAAGATTTCACTAGAGATGCCGACGAGGTGGCTCATTCCTGTAATCCTAGCTATTCTGAAGGCTGAGATCTGAGGATCAAGACTCAAGGCCATACTGGATGAAAAAAGACCGGAGACTCTTATCTCCAATTAACCTCTAGAAAATGAGAAGTGGGGCTTGGTTCCAGGGGTCGGGTGGTTGCTTTGAGCTGAAGAGCTCAGCGACAAAACCCAGATTGAGTTCAAGCCCCATGACACGAAAATAAAATTAAAAAAAAAAAAAAAGATTTCAGTAGAAATAGGTAAATTGAGGAATGAACTAACTTTTTGCCCTCCTTCAAGAATCAATGATAAAGCAATACCCCTCGATACTCAACGTTTTGTTGCTAATATTGCTGCTGCTGTTTTTATTATTTCTTTCATTTTTACTGCTCATTGGGCTGTCAAAATTTAGGACATAAGATTTCTTTATTTTTATTCATTGTGCTTGGTCTACTGTTACATAATGATGTGTGGTATTCTTAATTTCCTTATGAAAGAATTAGTGCTAGCAGATTCTTTTGTTACCAGAATCTGTCAAAATCAACTTAAGCCTGCAAGAGGAGGAATTTCATGTAGTTGATAATTCCCATTTGAGTAGGTGTAAGATAAAAGTGTCCCAAGTTTGCAATGTTTGTGTTAAATGACATCTATAAATGGACAGTGGAAGTAACAAAGGATAAAGCAAGTTTTCTAAAGTGGGGGACTGAAGTATAACAGTGTGGAATTTATTTTGCCTGCTTTTTGTTTTGTACAATACTTTGATTTTCTGTTATTTCATGAGTTCAAATTTAATGTTTCTGTAATTTTATTTTTAGTTATATTTGTCAGTCCTTTTGAACTTCTAAGGGATAGTTCTTAAATAATAATTTTCTATTTAAAGAATAGGAAAGACAAAACGTAACTTGGTTGGTACAAGGAGTGGTACTTCCTTTTTTGTAAGAAGTACGAATCAATAAACAGCTCAGTTCCAGTGTAACCAAGTGAGAAAATATTTTGCAAATATGAAAATGATTTAAGAAAACTGAGTAAGTGAAAGATTACAAACTCATACGCTAGTCAAACTTTTCTTAATTATTCAGAATTTCCATAGAGTTTGAAATTGCTTGCAGTATATTTTTGGAGGCCGAATTATCTTAATTTACATCAGAAGTTCTTTAAAGTACAGAAAATGAAATCCCCAGGAAATAACAGAGTTTTCAGTTACTGTATGCAAGCTAGGAAAGATCAGGGTAAGGATGGATAAAATATCACTGCGTGTTTTCAAAAGGGTTTAGGTACATGTTTATCAGTTTATTATTACACAGTTCACAGCATGTTTGCTAATACCAGCCTTGGAAGAAAGTAAAATATGACATTTCAGAACCACAATGAGATGTTCAGACAGGTCATAGAGATATTCCTGTTGTTTCTCTGATTCTTTTTGTGTGATTGATTAGTCTAATTTTACTGAACACAGAAAACAAGAGAGATAAAATAAAACAGAATGGTATGAATGACACTGAATTGTCAAAACTGGTTATTCAGCCTTGCTCCTACTGTGACAATGAGAGCCAATCTTCCAGAGTAAGTTACAATACTGGCTTTCTGTTCTCCATACAAAATACAGATTTTCATAAGCATAATCACCCTCCTTCAACCAACCTAAGCATCAACTATCTCATAAGTACAAATTTTCTTGAATAAAGAAAGAACAAGAGGATATGATGTTAATTATATTTTGGTAGAGAAAGCAATTTTTGTTTATAAGCTTATTTAACAATGTGTATGTTAGTTTACCTTTCTTTTTACCAAATAGTAACAGAACTTATTATTGTGATTCTTCTATATATGATTAATATTATTATTTTATTTTGACATCTTTACCGTTCCCAGAAGTATGGTTAAAGGCATAAATCGTGGGCACTTGCTTATTATCTTCCTTGTATGAACAGTTGAAAGTGATTGACAATCATATTGTTTGCATGAAACCATTGTTATTCATGTGGAACAAAAGCTGTACTCAAGTAAAGATACTCTAACTCTTAAAACAAACATATCACCAAACTTCAAAGTTCATTTAAAATGTCATTCCATAGGATCATACTACACTATGTGTGCAGGCATGTATGCATGCACAGGGATGTGTGTGCGTGAGCATGTATGGGTATGTGCATTGATGGAGAAAGCTTTCCTATCCAAATGTCTACAATGCTTAAGTAACTACCATGCATTGTAGGGAGTACACACAATATTTATTAAGTTTAAGCCACTAGATAACAAGTAATTCCTTGTCCAAATCTTAGTTAAATAGATGGTATTGGCCAATTAAGCATTAGATGAATGTCATGCAGACAATTAGAATTAGAATACATGCTGGCTTATTTTATTTCTGTATTATGTATGAAAATGTAAAGAAATTCACATTTTTTCAGATATTTGAGAAGTTAAAATATAGTCCCTCACTAATAAAGGAGGGGCTGACAAAACTGCTAAAAGACAGACTTTAGGGGATAGGATGAAATGAACATAAGAAACAGAATAATCCTTTTTCTCACTTTACCTCTCAAATTCAAACACTCTTAAAAATACTGCTTCAAAGCGGACATTTTGTTTCTGATTATTGCCTGCCAGCACAACTGTGCTTCTGAGGGAGGTTGAGAAATTTCCTTCACTACTAATCTTTCATCCTGGAAGAGACAACCATCTGTTTTGAAAGTTCAGGAGGCAGCACTTCTTCGAGCAATGGAAAACAAAACAAAACTTGTCTTCTAAAATTTGGTCTTCTTTTGCCTTGTAATTCCATTATTCTTTTACAACCAAGGTCATAAGAGAGCATGGAGATGCAGGCTCAAGGTTGAGTTCAGGAATCTGGGTCTTTTAATTTATCACAATATCAAGGAATCTGGATTAACTTCTGTTCATTTTTTTTCTAATTTTTCCCAATCTTGTTGTTCCATGTTTTTGTATTAAATCAATCATTATCCATCAGTCTTTCCCTAGCCAGGGTTATATGATGCAGAAGAATGTTCACTCCACTCTTATCTTTCCCCAAAACAAACATTCAGATGGGATTGCCTTCCCCAGTGACCCATAACACATTGCTTCCATTATTTTCTCTGTGTAGGCATTTGAATGCGAGGTATGCCATTTTCTTTCTGTTTTATTCACAAGCACATTTCAAAATGTCAATCAAAATCACTGGAGAAACTGCTCCCATTTGGAGTGAAAATGTTGGTCCCTGACAGCACTTCAGATTTTTGGTCATGCTCCTCAATGATACATTTTGTTGTTGTTGTTTTTTATATTTCTCTTTAGTCCTAATAACAATTTGTGGAAATGGTGTTTTCTGTCTAAGATTGCAGCCTTCGTTTTAAAGTGCACTAATGTTTTGAATGTTTAAGAACTATATTAAGTAATTGTTTTATGTGTGATATACCTCTGTCACTATATTTTAAACACTTTAATAATGTTGTAAGTCACCTTGTGTTTTTGACTGCAATTTCTACATTGTAAGTTGTTTAAAATAAGATTTGTAGAATATGAATGGTTAATGAATGAATCTTATTTCTGTTTCAAAATTAATTTCCAATTCTTTAAACCATGTATGGAAACAATACTGAACTGCAATGTTTTTTAAAACTAGTGTATAATGTGTCTTTGCATAAGAAACAAAGCATATCCAGTCTGAATAATCCATGTTAACCACATTAAATTTTTCCAGTTATTTCAGTTATGACACGAGGCAAGTAGTTTGTAGAATATGAGTTCTTCTTTGGTGGAAAAAAATAAGTCCACCTCTCACATTCATATGCTTCTAATTGGACCTGCACCTTTATCCCAGTCACTCCATCTCCTTTGTTCCTTTGTCTTTCTCCTGAGTTTAATTGTGCTGGTTGTGGAAAACAGTTTTAGGAAAGGATATATTATATTAGTAGTTGCAACTCTGTTTCAAAAAAGTAACTAATCCCAAATTTTGCATTTAATAATTTCCTCTAACCGCTAGAGACACAGAATTAATTTTCAGTTTCAAGGCATTAGGGCTTAAAAAGCAATATTCCATTATTAAACAAAAAACAAACTGTTCCTTTCTAACTCAAAAGTCTTTTGCTTTTAGCTATCAATGTTTGTTGTAATATTTGAGTGGCTTAAATGCTACTATTATTCTTTTTAAATATTCACTTAAATGATCCAGCTCCTGCCTCCATTATGAATTGTGAGGTTTTCTAGGAAAACACACTTCAAATATGCTTGCATTAGTCAAATCACCTAACCCATTTTGCAAATAAAGAAAATAGTGTATGTAGCTTTTGAGGAGGAGGAGGATGTCTTTCACTCAGAATAACACCACCAGAGGAATTTATTTTTAAGATTATTGAACTATTATAAATCTGACCTAATTTCTGGGGCCAACCATTTGGTAATTACTACCATGTTTTCTCACTTTCAGGCTACCTATTTTAGTCAACTGGTATTTTTTAATGATTGGAATGAAATAACTAAATAGCATTGTAACATACTTAATTGACAAAATTTATAACTTCAAAATTCAAGTCATATATGTCATATTTGCTATGTATTACATGAATTAGCAAATAGTTTAAACATATATTAAAAGCTAGTGGGGATTGACAAATTCACAAAGACATGTTGTAATTACACAGCCAGAATATGATGGATGTGAGAGTAAGCAGTATTTAGACTTTTGACAACAAAACAAGCATTTTATAGAAATAATATCTAATGGGAAGTGTGTACAAAGTACAAACTTTAATATTGCAAAATAAAAATCTTCCCATGGGAGGTTAATATTGAAAAATGCACTTTATAATAACAGACTTTTACAGGATCTTAAAAGATTTTGTGGGAGCCAGTAATTTCCTCATTAAAAGAAATAAAATTTGAACGTTTTGATTTTAAATCCTTTAAAAAGGTTGTGGTAGGCATACAGTCCTGGATTTGAGCTCAGGCTCTGTACACAGTCTTTGAGCTTTACTTTTTTTTTTTTTTTTTTTTCCAGAATACTGCTCTACTACTGAAAACACAACTCCAACCTTAGCTTTGAGTTTATTAATTATAGGTAACAGTCTCCTGGACTTTACAGCACAGATTAAAGTCAAACTGTCATCCTCAGTCCTCAGGCTCTTGAGTAGCTAGGATTATAGGTGTGAGCAACCAGTGCATCTATCATGGAATTTATTTTTAACATATGAAGATTTACTACACAGTTTCTCTCTAATGCTTCGGAGTGCCCAGCTGGTCATGAATCCTAAACTTACACAGATACCACTATAGAGAGCAGAAATAAGCTTATGATTGTCTATATCCTCTTCTGCTCACAGCCCCATTGACTTTGATAATGTATGTGAGAATCATCGTGTTTGTAACTATTGACAAAGTCAGTTAAATATATACAATGGGGAATGTGTAGGATAAAGTGAAACGTTTAACAGAGGTGGAATAGGAGCCTTTCTTTCTTTCTTTCTTTCTTTCTTTCTCTCTCTTTTTTTTTTTTTTTTTTTTTTTTTTTTTGGTGGTGGTTGTGAGGGATGTTACGGTGCATGAACTCAGCCTGGGCATTGTCCCTGAGCTCTTCAGCTCAAGGCTACCACTCTAAGCCTGGAACCAAGAGCCATTTCCGGTTTTCTAGAGGTTAATAGTCTCAGGTCCTTCTGTGCCCGGGCTGGTTTGAACCTTGATTCTCAGATCTCAGTCTCCTGAGTAGCTATGATTGCAGGCATGAGCCACCGTGCCTGGCTGAATAAGAGCTTTTCAAGGAGAAAATATAGCATGAGCAATTTTGGAAGGCATAGAAAGCTGATGATTAACAGATAAATAACAAATAACAGCCATCTTTACACTCATTTGAGGAGAGAAAGTTAAAGATTAAATAATAGTAACATAGGAGTGATCAGCAGAAGATGGCGGTGATTTAGTGTGAGTCTTTCTGAGCTCTCGCCAAGATACCAGTGTAGCATCATAGGGGAAAGTTCATACCCAAAGATGGATCCTAAGTAAGCTTTAGCACCATGGAGATCTCAGTCAGAGAGGAAAAAGGCACGAAACCAGAGCAAAAAGACAGCATGGAGCAGCACGAGCTGCTCTGAGCTGCTGAAGAAAAGCCTCCCTCTGGCACCTGAACAGACAATGCTTCTCGGAGGCACAGACCCTCCGGCTGCAGACAGAGCCACACAGAGCCTGCAGGAGCCCAAAGCCGTCACCCGCCGCCCACGGACCTGCCGGCTTCACGGAACCAGAAAACCCAGCAATTTGTTAGTACCTCTGTGGAGAAGTTTCCACTTCTGCTTGAGGAACAGCAGTGGGAAGGAATCCCATGTCCCACCAGCGGAGAGCAGTGCCATCTTGACTGCTGGTAAAGACCTGGCCAAACCAACTGGAGCCTGAGAAGTGGTGCTGGCCGCGCCATCATTCAGAAGGGCAAAGGTTTTCCCAGAGGCAGCTAAGCTGGATCAGAAAAACTGCAAAGCCAAATTGCTGGAGAAAAAGACTTTTTAAAGTGTTTGGATCCCGAATTTAGTGGAGACACAAGTTTCGTACCCTTCCCACCCCCCCCAAAATATCCTGAAGAATACTCCCTTTTTCTTAACTACCTTTTTCCATTTGCATTTTTATGTGGTTTTTTTTTTTGCCATTTTACCTTCACCCTTTTTTTTAAATTACCTTTTTTTCTTTCCATTTTTTTCTCTTTTGTTTTCCTTCTGTCAATGTGGTCATTCCTAGAAATGTAGTGACAGCACTAGATACAGTTTGGATATAAATTATATTTTTATTGATACAGTCACCTACTTTTTAATCTTTCATTTCTTAACCATAGTATTTCTTGTCTAAGAACTCACAATTGTGTGGGTTCTCTCCCCATCTTTTTTTTTTCTTTTTTTCTTTTATTATTTTATTTTTTATTGTAATTAGTAAAAGGGTTACATGATATTTGCCAGATAGAAGGTGCATTAATTCACATACATTGATACCCTTTCACATGTCTTGGTACCCGTTTCCCTCCCCCCCCCACATCCCCCACCCGTCTTGGTTTTCCCCCCTTCCCTATCAAATTTCAAATATCCAAATACAAATAAATTCAATATATCAGATAACAAAGTGAGATACTATACCAGTATGAGATAACCAAGGGACAGCAAAGGAGATGAGAGACAACATAGTACATTAAGGACAACAATCATTCATTATATGGCTTTTGTTTCAATATCCTGGAGGTCCTTTCAATTAGCTTCACATTATATGTCCTTATGTATCAACATTTTGCTCTATTGCAAATCTCTGCTAGTAGAGTCCAAGGTTTCTACTGATTATGATGAATGAGTCTCCCCATCTTTTAATTATTATTAATTTTATTTTATTTTTAATTTATTTTATTTTTGCTTTGTAAAAATTTTTATCATTCATCTCGCTATTTGTACCTTCCTCTTTTTAAATATATTCTTCTTATTACTTTTCTCATTTTTATAAGTTATATCTTATTTTTTCTAAATTTTGTACTCAACTATTTTTCCTTTCTATCACCTTAGGTCTGTTATCCTTACACTATTCCTTTCTTTCATTCTATATTTATCTTACACTCCCACATTACTCTTTTTTACCTCCCCTCTTGTCCTTCATACTATTTTTCTATCTCTGGTCCTCTGTTCATCCTTCAAACTTTTAGAATGCATGAATCTACAGTTGATGGTTGTTGAGCAATACTGTATATCTAGATGTTCAATTATACAGTAGGTTCAGAGTGACATAAATATCATAGAGATTGAATTGTTGGGGTTTTGGGGTCATAAATGATGATTGGTGGTGGTGTTAGTGCACAGAGAGAGAGAGAGAGAGAGAGAGAGAGAGAGAGAGAGAGAGAGAGAGAGAGAGAGAGAGAGAGAGAGAGAGAGAGAGAGAAGAGGGGGGGGAGGGAGAGGAGAGAGATAATACCAGTCTAAAATTGTGAACTTCTAGTGTCTGGCCAGCTAAAGAACTCTAGGTTGGTCATATCTGAAAAAAATGTAATCTTGTGCAGTATTAGTCTTGCTCCCTTTTTCAAATGGACAGAACAAGAAACTCAAGAAAAATGGCAATTCAAGGAATAGCATCTTCCACCAAATAAAAAAGCATTGGAGCAGTCAATGGCAAAACTAGAGGAGTGTTCAGTAAATGCTACACAAATGCAGTTGGTAAACAAGATTAATGAAAAGTTTGAAAACATACAGAAAGAGTGAATGAGAGGAAGCCATATATAAACGAGAGGAAAACATAAATAAGGAGATATGGGAACGTGAGGAAGCCATAAAGGAGGCCATAAAAAAGGATTTAAGTAAAGGTGAGGAAACTAGACAAAGAAAACTGGACAAATTTATCGAATCTACAAAAAAAAAAAGCAAACTCCAACAAATGTCCAATGAGAGTAAAGCTGCTGAGCTAAAGGTCTTCAAAGAGACCACTCAAATGGAAAGCAAGGAGTTAAAGAAGTCCATACATAATCTAAAACAAAAGATGCAAGGAATAAAAACTGCCTATAGACACATGAAGAAATGCTCGACATCTCTGGCCATAAAAGAATTGCAAATCAAAACAACTTTAAGATTCCACCTCATTCCAGTTAGAAAAGCTACGATCAAGAACCACAGCATCTGTGGTTATTAGATTGAGCTACTCTTGCCATCTCTTCCCATCAATGTCAGTACTTGTTATTTTCTACTTTTCCGTTAATGCCCATTCTAGCAATGTGAGGTGTTTTCTCTTTTTGTTGATTTGCATTTTTTTCTGATGATTAGTAATGATCATTTTTCCCTGTACCTGCTTGCCTACGCCACTTACCTAATTTGATTTCGTTTTCCCTTTAGTTGATAAATGGAAATATTATTTGTAATATGGTTTGTAGTTATTAGAGTTAAGAGTGAAACATTTTAGAAAGATATTTTCCCATCAATAGAGCCTTGATCAAAAAGTAGAGAAAATGTCTTCCAATTTTCCAGGAATGTTACCTGTCTTTCCTAATTAGAGTTTATTTTATACTGTAAATAATGCAGATATGAGCATAAGGAAGTCAAACATATTTGAAGCAAACATGAAATAAAGGTTTAGAATAGTAGTGCATATTCTACATTTATTGGGAAAAGATCTTTATTCAACTTTTAGGGGAAAAAATAAAAGGTAGCTGCCAAAAATTCAGTGTTGATAGTATTGTAGCGTTTAGAATGAAATGTTTATAGCCCTAGTGTGTTTTCACATGTTTAAAGAGAAACAACCTAGAATTAGGACAGCAGCTATTAAGAATGGTCAAAGAAATTATTTCCTAATAGGACTTTATATAGAAATTGAGTTCTTTAAGTATAATTAATGGAAAAATCTGGGGGGGGGGAGGGAAATGGGTACCAAGACATGTGAAAGGGTATCAATGTATGTGAATTAATGCACCTTCTATCTGGCAAATATCATGTAACCCTTTTACTAATTACAATAAAAAAAGAAAAAAAAAGAAACCCCCCCCAAAAAATAAATAAATGGAAAAATCATGAAAGCATACTACTTAGACATAACTTCCAGAGTTATAGTAATAGAAAAACAGGTGGGTTTTCCTTTAATTTAAATAAGATTAAAAGGTAAAACCCAAACAAGCTATTATGAGATGCATGGAAATAAGTGAAATGCTCTGCTGCATAACACACTCCATATGAGTACAGATCAATAAAACACTTAGGAAATTTTATTCTTGGTAGCATATTGATCATATTGAACATTATAGTAACCAGTCATTAGATTATGTTAGTTATGATGGCCTGGTCTCTGTTAATTTCCAATTAATTACTACGTAGTCAATCACATTGACTATATAAAAACCAAACTGGTTGTTAAACCAAAGAAAATACTCTTGAACAGTTGTCTTGCATTCGAGTTATGTTACTGTCTAGAATTGATCTGGCTCAATCATTTCCATATATTACAATATACATGGATGTATTAGTTCATATATTTATGTATTTATATTCATATATTTTTATTTTTCTCAGTAATAAAAGTAGTCTGTAAGTCTACATTGATATTTTTTAATGTGTATGCAAATTGACATCAAATTTTGCCTTTAATATTTGTCTCAAATATACTATGTATTAAACACAGCACAACTAAATGTAACTAAGTGACATTCATGTATAAGGATTTGGGCTTTGTTTGATACCACAAATTTGATCTTGTGGATAGGCGAAATGCCACCACACCAAGCTTTTTGTTTGAAAGGAGTCTTGATTGCTTTCTTGGTTGATGATAAATAAAGGTCATTCTGATCTCTGCCTCTCCCGTAGTTAGGCTTGCTCTTGGAGTCACTGTGTTCAACAATGCTTAACACTTTAATGATTTCCAATGTGTTTTGATGCAGTTGTCTTTTTTGTTGTTATTTAGGTTGTTGTTTAAGATAAATCAAAGTAACCACACTTCTATGATTTTAACAATTTCAACTCTCAATAATAATCTGTGGTAACAAAATTTAATAGAAAATTGAGGCAATGAGAAATAGGATGTCTCTTACTGTATGATTACCTCCTCATCTCTTTGTACTATACAGATATCCTTCCCTAAAGGAAAGAAAGAAAAAGAAATAGTTCCTTTTTTCCCCTCAAGATAATTCTTCTTGAGGTTTTCTTTATGTTTTAAACAACTTTATTCTTTAGCACACAAGAGCAGACTAAGGACAACAACCCTGGAGAATAGGTTGATTGTTTTATTTTGATTTCCATTTCTACTTCATGAAATGCCTGAGTGTAATTTTAATGAATTATTGTTTTTATTCCCTTTATCTTTTATGTAGTTCTCAATTTGTGCTTTTCTTACTTATTAGCAGGGTACTGATAACAAAATTAGAAGGTCATAAGGTAATAAGCAAAGGAGTGTTAAGCCTTTAAAGCATCACAGCAAAAAATGTATTCCTATAATTCTCTTCAAAAATATATTTGTGGTACAATTGATGAAAACTGTAACACTAGCAAGATTCAGATCCTTATTAATCCACAAATATCACATTCGGAACAATTGTAGAATAAAACTTACCATACATATACATAGAAATCATATAAATCCTCTATATTTCACAGAGGTTACATTGTGGATGTCTAGATAAGGTGCTGCCAAATGATGTCTTTGGCTGAATATGTATTTCCATGTACTATATATTTGGGGATTTGGACAGTTTTGTTTTAGTAATTCTCTAAATTATCAGCCTTTAAATTTCTAAACTATTTTATTCATATAAATGTTATTTTAACTTAAATTATTAGGTAAGAACACAGTCTGTTTTTATCAGTAAATGAGATGCTTGATCAATCTATAACTTTCATTAAATTAAGAAGTAAGCAGAATAATTAAAGTAGAATAATTAAAACATAAGAATTTGGTGAACATACAGTTCCCAAGTGCTATCCACTGTGCTTTTAATGAGATAGCACTCATTATCAATATTTAAACAAATGATTTTTATAGATGGATAGATGTTAAAACTTGATTTTCATACAAATTTCTTAAGTTTCAAAATATATACTTCTCTATTTTTTTTTTTTTTTGCCAGCCCAAGTAGGCAAGTTCCTGAGACTTTACTCTACAATAAATTACCGAAAAGCCAGAAGGAGAGTTGTGGCTCAAGTTGAAAAGCCCTAGCCATGAGCAAAAGAACATCTGGAACCGGCTCTAGACTCCAAGTTTAAGCCCTCAACAAACAAAAACAGCCCACAGATAAGCATAGGGCCAAGGCCAAGCAATGGGCTCTGACTCTAAGTCCTAAATCCTCAAACTTGCTCCCAACTCCAGAGCAACTGCTTTGACTTCCTTACCTCCCTAAACCCAGGCCCGTCCTCATTCCCACACCAGCTCCTGGCTCACCCCATGCAGACACACGCACCCATGAGCTCCTGAGCTCCTATACTTTACTTTTTATTTGTGCCAGTCTGTGACTTAATCTGAGAACCTTGGCTACAACTTAGTTATTTTGCTCAGGCTGGTGCTCTACCACTTAATGATGTGTTCACTTTTTGTTTCTTTTCTACTTCATTAATGAACATAGTCTTACAGACTTTACTGCCCGGGTTAGCTTTGGACAATCATCCTCAGGCCTCAGCCTCCTAAACTGCTACATTAACAGGCATGAATCACCAGTACCTGTCCTTGTTTTTGTTTTTGTTTTTATCTGGGGGAAGGAGAAGGTAGGTTTTTTCTTTTATGTTTTCAAACAAATGTTAGGCATGTAACAAAATTCTACACTCAATGAATCATCTATATATCTAGATTGGTTTTCACTCCCAAAACATATGAAAATACATTAATTAGGCTGATTTGTAAGTAAAGAATATATTTATGTATATTTGTTTCTTTTAACCTCTACTTAACATTATCATACTTAGATGTCAGGCAAGAAATGTAAACTAATTTGGAAAATATGAATTTGGTGCTGCTAAATAGATTGAAATATTTCTCGGTTGTGGTTGTTTTCCTAACCCTAGAAATAATATATCTTTGTCATGATTGTAATCACTTAACAGTATATGCTTTTCTGGCCCAGAGCAAAACTTCCAAGAACATTTCTGTATTTACTTAGTTTTCCTCTGTACTTTTCGTTATTTTTAAGCTTTCTTTCCTTTTGCCTTTTATACTAGTTCTGATAGCATGCAGTCCTGCCATGCAGGTTCTTAGAGCACCATCTAGAGATGAAAAGTTATAATTAGCATGAAGCAGAAGATGGAGAAGCAGTGTAACTGGAAGATGACTTTGCAATTCACAATTATTGTGCAGCTTGTATTTCCAAATGATTGGCTTTAGGAAAGTCACACATTCCTTAATTGAAAGCAAATACTTGTTTAATGTTGATTCTCTGCATGACTTTTCCAAAAATACATTGATTGAACAGCTTCAAACTATAATTTGCATTCCCTGAAAATAATTAAGATAATGAATAGATTACTGTGTATTTAATCATATTCATAAAACCTCTTATGTTAAGTAGATATATCGAAAAAAATCTCCTAAATGCCATACATAGAAACATAAAAATGCAAGGCAATCAAAATTACCGTGAAGAATCTCCTTAAGCTTATTATCATACACACACATATACACATATTTTGCTGATTAAATGCAGAAGTATATTCTAAGTCAGTGAATATAAATAGCACTGCTGTTTCTCAGTTTGTGGCTGAGGATGAGAGAATTGCAATCATTTTAAGAGGGTTAGTGTAATTCCCCTATTATCTAAATATGTGATCCAAAATGAACCAGTGAGATAGTTATTGTTGTTATGATAGATGAGAGAGAGTGAAGAGGTGGATTTTCTTTTCTTAAAGAGGTATGAAATCAATTAAAAATGATATCCATAATGAAATACATATTTTCTCAAAACAAAGTAAATCTTTCTCACAAATTTGATGTTTCCATGAAAAAGATTTTTCAAGAAAGTGTCAAGGTTGGCATAGATGTAAATTGTTAGGGATTGAACTTCTTTAATTATGAGTTAATAATCAGTCTGTTTTTCTTAGTTATTTCTCCTTTTAAGTATATATCATGATTATTTTACAGACATATAAACAGATGGATGGAGAGATGATAGATAGATAGGTAGATAGATATTGTTTTGGGCATGGGTGGGTTGCTATCAGCTTTCCACATCTTTTTTTTTTTTCCAGTCTTGGACCTTGCTCAAGGCTAGCACTCTACTACTTGAGCCAGTGTGCTGCCACCTCTGTCTATAGATAATGTTTTGTAAGGTCAAGCTTTGCTTTCACATTCAAAACTATTGCTCTATCATTTAAGACATTTCTTCTGTCTTCTTGCTGATTATATACATACATGAATCTCTCAGATTTCTCTGCCTAGGATAACTTTGAACATCTATCCTTAGTTTTCCACACATTGCCTATGCCTGCCCTTACTTACAACAAATCCACAATACGATAGCACATTTTCTAAATCTCTGCACTTGACTACAGGAAGATGCATAGTTAGTATGACACTACTACACTCTTCTTTTAATGCTAGATATTTTTATAGATATAGAACAATAGTATGTTTTTTAAAGAACATAGTAAGTTTAAGAATTTTGATGATATCAAAACATATGGAAAATGTCCTATTAATTTATTACTATTCAGTTGTAGCCAACAATGTTCAAGTATTAAACTGACTCCTTGCTCCAAAAACAAAAATTTATGGCACATCTTTCTCTGAAAGTCACTAAATGCTCAGAACCTTGATTGCTACTATAGAGAGGCTTTTGATTGTTGGTATCAGATTTTACCTGCCTGGTTTACAGATGACTTTTGGAATATGTGACTACATCAATGAATATGCTAATTTTTGCAAATTTTATAGCTACATTTAAATATATATTTATCAATTTATATTTTAAATTAAAAACTTGAAATTATTTTAAGAGATGCATGTAGGATTCCAAAATAAATGACATATGAGAGAACTAGATAAAGAAATATCGCATGTATTAGGTTAGAAATTTAGGTATAATTTCCTGTAAAGTCTATTGGTGGGTATGCCATTGAAGCAATGTGTGAACCTGAGGTAGTAATAATAGTTATATCCAGAAAGACTATTTTAATGCTTAATTCTTTATACTTATGATGCTACACTGGTGTAATATATTTCTTTTTCTTGTGGATATCATGCTTGAACCTTGGGCTGGGATGCTGTCCCTGAGCTCTTCAGCTAAAGGCTACAGCCCTACCCCTTGAGCCACAGACCCACTTCACCTTTTCTAGTGAGTAATTGGATGAGAGTATCACGTTCTTTAATGCTCTGGCTGGTTTTGAACCATGATCTAGTCACCTGAGTAGCTAAAATTACAGGCATAAGCCACCATGCCCAGCTTTTATCTTAAACCCAGTTTTTATACTTGCACATCAAAAATTACAACTGACATACAGAAATACTATGTCCACTTCAAGGCAAATTAAATAATGCATTAATTTTATACCCTAAGTATAAGCATATGAGCATTTAATTTGAATCCCTAAAAGTTTTCTAACGTTTTCTAAAAGTTTGCAATTAACACTGTTTACATATACTATGATGTCCTATGTACAGAAAGAAAAAAATAATCAAGTATTTTGTTTAACAAACATAGTCAATATATGTTCAGAGTTCCATTGTGGTTACTTCACGATATAGGAAAACTTGAAGTCACAATTATTATAGTAGCAGTAGAAAATTTCACTTGAGAGAGAAAACAGAGAAAATGTAAACGTGCATGCAGGTACAGGCATATATTTTCTTGTGTAGAAATCCTCAGAGACAGCTTTTTTTTTGTTGCCAGTCCTGGGCTTGAGATCAGGGCTTGAACCCTGTCCTTGGACTTTCTCAGGGCTAGAGCTCTACCACTTAACCTCAGCACCATTTCCGGCATTTTTCTATGTATGTGGTACCGAGGAATTGAACCTGGGTCTTGGTGCATGCTAGGCAAGCACTCTACTGCTAGGCCAAACTCCCGGCCCCTGGAGACAAGTTTTTAAAAAGTGAATGTTGTGCAGTTAGTCACTTAGACAAGGTCATTTTTTTCTTTGCTAATTGAATATTAAAAGACTTTAAGCAGAATTTCCCTTAGAGGTTATGATAATGAAAAAGACTGAAACTTTAGGTTTATTTTAATCATGCTAGCATAACTTCCATTAATGTACATAGAATAAGAAAAAGCTGACAAGAAATAAAAGTTTTGTACATCTTTCTGTCTTCCTATTTCACATATGCAAGAAGAACAACTGCCTCTTCTGTGTTTGTAAAATGGAAAGTGTTAAGGAAATCTTATGTTGGTAGGTTCCAGAACAGTTATTTTTGTTCTTAATATTTGAAAGTTAATAGAATTCTCTGAAATTTAAATTCAAAAGCCAGTGTGAAAAATTAATCAGAAGGAAGATAAATGAGGACACCAGAAATTGCCTCTTGAGCCATTAAATTGTAGCTTGATTATGTTATTATAATACCTAATAGGAATGTATGGGTGATAAAAATGAGAGTGTACACCATCTTCAATACATCTGAACAGTTGATATAGGATAAAAGAGTTATGATCCAAAAATTAAAGTTTGGTGCTCAGTATTTCTCTTGCATGGAAAACTTATTAACGAAGTAGAAACAAAATGGTATTTCAACTTTTTTTTTTCAAGAAAACCAGGGTGTCAGACAAATGTCCTGATTCCTGAACCTGATTACCTCATGTTTGACTGTGAATTCCTTAACCTCTCCAACTTTTCATTATCTCATCCCTGAAAGGAGAAATGAAGATACCAGGAATATCGTCAAAGTATGAATTGTGAAAAGGGTAAATAGATTTCTCTCCTACAAAAAGAACATTTTAAAGAATGGTTTATATGCAAATAGGTTCATTCATAATGTGTGATTTCACTTTCCTGTAAAGCTTCTGCAGGAAATCATCAGCTTAGTTACACAACACATTTCTTTTTTAAAAAAATATGTAATTAATAGAGGGGTTACAGTTATATTTGTCATATAGTCGGTGCATTACTTAACACATAATGACACCACTTCTCATGTTTTTGTTTCCATTTTCCTCTCTCCACCCTTTCCCCTCATCTTGGTTTCCCTCCTTCCCTTTCCTGTTTCAAATAAACAAATAATCATATATACAATATACCAGATAACAAGGTAAGATACTTTAACAATGTGAGAATAACCAAGGGGCAACAAAAGAGATGAAAAATAACATAGTACATTAAAAACAATAATCACACATTATATGGCTCTTGTCTCCATATCCTGGAGGTCCTTTCATTTAGCCTCATCCTATATAGCCTTATGTACCTAAGTTTTGAGCTATTGTAATCCTGTGCTAGGAGAGTTCAAGGTTTGTACTAATTATTACAAATGAGGGAAACCATTGAGCATATGTTTCTTTGGGACTGGCTTACTTCACTTAATATGATTTTTTTTCTAAGTCTTTCCATTTCCATACAAATGGGGCTATGCCATTCTTTCTGATAACAGCATAGAATGCCACTGTGTATAAATACCACGTCTTGTTGATCCAATCATCTCCTGAGGGGTATTTGCGTTGGTTCCATATCTTCATTATGGTAAACAGTGCTACACATTGTTGTGTTAGTGGGTTTAGTATATCCTTGTTTCTGGATGATTGGGTAAATGTCAAGTAGTGGGATTGCTGGGTCATAGGGGAGCTCTATGTTTAGTCTTTTGAGGAACCATCATACTGTTTTTCATAGTGGTTGAACGAGTTTACACTCCCACCAACAGTGTAGTAGTGATCTTTCCTGACCATATCCCCACCAGCATATGCTGTTATTAGATTTCTTGATCATGGCCATTCTAATTGGAGTGAAGTGGAATCTTAAGAGTTGTTTTGATTTGCAATTCTTTTATGGCCAGAGATGTGGAGCATGTCTTTGTGTCTATAGGTCGTTCTTATTTCTTCTTCAGAGAAGACTCTAAGTCTTTGGCCCATCTTTTTTGAAGATTTCTTTTGGAGAGATTCAACTTTTTAGCTATAAACATATTTTAGATATGAGGGTTTTGTCTGTTGTATGGCTAGTGAAGATCTTCTCCCACTCTGTGAGCTTTCTATATAACTTGCTTGCTGTGTCATTTGCCATACAGAAGCTCTACAGTTTAATGTGATCCAAAATTTCTTTAATTTGTTGTGTTTCTGGGTCTATATTAAAAAAAGAACACACTTGTATTCATGATCTCGTCCATATTTGTCAGAATTAGAGAAATATCCCCAATTCTGGTGATTTTTCTGTCATGAATTCATCTCTAAGAAAGATTTGTACTGCAGGGCCAATTGCTGGAAGTGTAAGTTTCTTAGCCTCTAAACTAAAGGACCAGTTTTATGGCATGCTGAACAGAACAAGAATAGTATTCTGGGAGACCAGCCAGGTTTCTTTGTGAAGTTTCCCTTTACTTCAATATTAGATTCCTTTGAACTATGTTAGGTTACCTGATCCTCTTTTACAAACACCTAGACATACAGAACAGGAGAGTGCATCTTACAGTAGTTTTCTTCCTACTGACATGTTTTCCCCTAGGAAAAAAAAAAAGAAAAAAGAGAAAAAAATGGGTTTAGAATTAGAACCAGCAGTTGAACAGGGAAAATTGTGTTGATAGTATCTGATAATACATACACTTTTATCTTGTGTCTACTGTCTACCTTTGGTTTATCTCTGTGTTCTGATTTCATATTTACAGTGATTTAACAATTTTCCTAAGTATGTGAAGAAAATTTTTACATTTCTAACATATATTAGAAGTCTCACTATATTGATTTTGAGTGCTTCTAATGTTGTCATCAAGAAAATATTTTAGTGAAGATTGTATTCATCTCCAAATTATTTGGCCTAATTTAATAAGATTAATTTCTTATTATTTTATTTATCTTTGAATATATCATGCATTATCTCTCTTCTCTTTACGTTTCATTACTCTTACAAATATTCTTAGTTGATATTATTGCAACAGAAGAATAAAAGCATGTTATAAATCTATTCCTCGTAATTTCATAAATGGAATACTTGATATTAAAAACATTTAAAAATATAGCTCCATTTGTAGTTTTGAATAAAACTAATAATTTTAGAATCTGGGAAATAACTGGAATGTATAATTTTGTTAAAACACTGAACAACACTTTCCTTCTGTTTGTTTTAATACAGATAAAACTCTACTCTTCATAAAACTAATGGAGTGAAAATGCTAGCCATATACCTTTGTATAGTATGTAAACAATTTCATATAAGAGATTTTCCAATTATTGGCACAAAGAAACGAGTTCAGTCCACCACTCCCTATAATACATAAGATGAACTTATTTCACACATTATTTTTGCCAGTCCTGGGCCTTGAACTCAGGGCCTGGGCACTGTCCTTGGATATTCTCAAGGCTAGAGCTCTATCACTTGAGCCATAGCATCATTTCTGGCTCTTTTTTAATGTATGTGGTACCAATGAATCGAACCTGGGTCTTCATGCATTCTAGGCAAGCACGCTACCACTATGCTAAACTCCTGGCCCATATTTCACATATTTTTACAAAGGAACTGGAAAACACACAAAGTGAGTTAATATGTGCTCAATCCAAGTTGATCCCTACATTATTGAAAGGAAAATACTGCTGTAATGAATGTTTTGACTATCTTTTCTTGCATTATCTTTTTTTTTTTTAACTGATACGGTTTATTCCAAACAATCATTGAATTGAAGTTATATTCCACAGTATAAGTATTCATTTAAGAATAAATTATTACCTCCTCTTTACAAAGGTTCATATACTATCAGCAGAAGACTAGTTGAAAAGCTAGCTCAATGGCAAGATCACTATGCAAGCTTTTATGTAATACACAGTCCTCTCAAAGGCAAAGGTGAAAGATGGCAGCAGATTTACTGTTTTTTGATGAAATTGAGGTCAAATTTTTCCAGTTTTAGGCAATTTTAACCCACATCTTTCCACATACCCTGTCATGATCTTTCACTCAACTAAATGATCTCATTTTCAATCTATATACTTTGTGTTGCTGTTGTCTTTATTATTCAAGTTTACCTTTTGTGTTGTTTCCTAATGATGCTTGTATATCTAACTTCAGTGTTTCTACAATTCTGTTCAAGCCATACCACTTCAAGAAGAAAAGTGAACTTAGTATATGTTGAAGTCTAAGAAAAATATTTTCCTGGGGGTAGCCGCCAAACTTCTCCTATCACATATTTTGGTCAGTTTTTTTTTCAACTAATGAATTGTAAGGGCATAATTCATTGCAGCAGCTAGATAGGCCACTAAACTCAGTTTAGTGATGATGACTGTGGGAACTTACTCTGCATATATAGAGTTGGAGTGCTGGAAATAACATTGGAAGCAATGTGTATAATTTTGACCTCAGAGTATCAAATTAGAATTGTCTTGGTCTGTTGTGTTACTTAATGTTCCCTGATTAGCCTACTAGTGAGTTTAGGGACCAAAGTTTCTGTAATTTAATGCATGGTTAGAAAATAGATTGAAGAGAAAGTGAGAAAACAGAGATCTTTATTTTATGTACCTCTGCTATGAAGAGTGGGGAAAAAGGAAAATACAGACATAGATATCAAAAAAATGCTAAACACACACAAAAGGTTGGAGAATGGCATTTCTTAAATGAGTAAATTGATAACTAGAAATAATTTGTATCTCAGACTTATGATAAACAGGTCAAAGATACACTGTGTATGTGAAACAGAAATGCATAAAATATTGATATTTTATTCTGTGATCATTTAAAATCACAATTAGATGAACATAATAATGTGTATTTCTAACTTAAGCTATCCTCATTCAACATTTGTAGAAATTTTAAAAAGTTTTCAATTTTTGCAATGAGCATACACACACACACTCTCTCTCTCTCACACACACACATATATGTATATATATGTATATACATACATGTATATACATATATACTTTCCTTTGCCCAGAATTCAAAAGGGATGGAATGAAATCAAGATAATGTGAATATTAAGGCAATTACTTTATCTCATTTTGTAATGAACAGCTACTTTATGCCAACCATTGTAAAGGATAGTGATAGACAAGTTGGATAAGGCCTTTCCTCACAGCCAGCTCATTTAATGATGAGTTGCTTCAGAGAATGAATATTCACTGACTATGGAGATAAATTTTAGCCCATCTTCAGACTAAAATGAGTTCTAATAGATTGGTCTTTAAAATGCAAAAGCTTTCATAGGCCTTGGGGAAGATCTTAGGCCTTAACAAGTTATTAATGAGATACATTTTTTAGAGCACTGTAAAAAGTTACACAGATACACATTTTAAATGATTTTATACATTCATATAGTGACAAGTATATCTGTATAAAAAGCACAATTTAAATTCTTTGTCAAAAAGAAGGTTCAATTAATTATTGTTCTAACAAATGACTCAGAAATGCATTTAACATTTAAATTTATGATACACATTTTAGGCACTGAAATTTTTTTCCATTGTATTCATATGAGGCAAATATTAATATGGGTAATTATGTAGCATGAAATATAGCTTCCTATAATAATCAGCTATCTAATACTTAGGGACAAAAAGATAAAAGTATTTGCTCTTTGACCTCCCTCTGGATAAGACAAGTGTTATGCAGGAAAGATATCAGTATGCAAATAGAGTAGGCCTCATTAGTTTGCCATCTGCCATGGTAGATAAATACGAAAATGTTGTCATTGTGAGGTTCATTGAGTGGTAAAATTATAATTAAAAATCATACATAGATTTAAAATAAAATCCCTCAGAAATAAACCAGCTGCCAAATGATGACAGAAGAGTGCATGTTCATTTGAAAAATAGGAGATAGAAGAAACTGCATATGTTTGTGTGCTTTGTGGATGTATTTGTATGAAAATGGGTAGAATGTAGATAAATAAATAGATAGATGGATAAAATATATAAGTAACATAGGAAAATCATAATAACACAATCACATATGGAAATGATTCCTCTTAAGCCAAAAGTATAATAAGTTTCTCTCATGAATTAAAATGGTTATGGAATTAATGAAACAATATTTTCTTCAGACTGAAATTTATGTGAAAGAAATAAAAGGGGCAAACTCAAGTGTTTATATAATATCTGAATTTAAGTTGAAGAGATACTGTTAGAAATAAAAGATGGAGTAAGAACATAATACAATGAATTAAAGAGGTAACTTTTATGTCAAAAACAATTAAGCAAATGTTTATTTAGATGACTATCACTTTTTAGGCTTTTAGCAATTAAGAATTCCTGGTTGTATGTTGTATATAAGAGATAAAAAGGAGTATATTATCAAGAGAATTTTTAAAGTTTTGGTAAAAATAGAAATTAGGTTTTGGTTTCTCATTGTCTCCATACAAGAATGTAGGTTCAGATGATTTGCTCATTCAAATCCCACTAACCCTAAGTACGAAGATTGTTTTCCTACAAGCATTAGTGATAGCGTTCCTCATATCCCTTTGTTTAGATTGGATACAATGGGCTACCTTCTAAAAGTAGAGTATCTGGGAAATTCAGATTGATCCTTTTAAATCCTTCTTGTACTGAGGAGCTATCAAGGCAAAGGTGCTGGCAATGATAACTAAGTACTCAGATTTTGCCACAATATCCAGGTTCATGGTTATACAATATATATAATATTTGTTGTACATACACAGAACAAAATGAGAACACAATTATAAGATCCCACAGAATCACCATGTGCATGGTTATTATAATTATTTAACTCACAAGCTTGAAGGTCATTTAGTGTTATGACAGGCTTGTGTTAACTGAACTGGGATGCTCTCTGCTCTTGTTTGGGACTACTGTGGTGGTGGCTGAGGAGACTAGATCCTGTATCTTATACCTATTCTCTCTATCTTGGGATCAGCAGCCGCAAATGGGCACTTTATTGGTTTTATTTTGTTTTTCCTGATGGCAAAAATCAGAGTAGTTTCTACAGAAACCTCATGGTTCAAATGCATTTAAAGCACAAATGACATGATGTGAGCATCATGGTTGTTTAATTCATTGGACTGAGCTCAGAATCAAGAGGCAATGAAATAGTCCCATAGAATGAGTAGTGAAGACTAATCTATCCACAAAGAAAAAAGAAGCAGGAAAAGAGGGAAATGGACAAGTATAAAAACAGAAAATCTAGCATTAAATGACAGAAAACTAAAGTCACTTGCACTTACAGAAACAGACAAAACAGGTGCAAAAAATTGAAAGTGTCAAATTCAAAGAAGTAATACTGGTGATAATAATGATAGTGATGTGATAGTGATGCTGATAATGGTGATAGTGAAAATGATGATGATAATGATGATGATGATGATGATGATGTATGATTAGTTAATTTGTTAATTTAGGCCCATAATCACTGTGGAACTTTATTATTACTTGTTTTTCTTTAGTAGGAATATGACAATTTCATGGTGATACAAGACTTGACTCAGGGACTTAAACTCCTATTCAGCATTTTTGCTACTGGCTGGCAGTTTTCACTTGAGCTATTCTTCCTCCTTTGGCTTTTCCTTCTTTCCTTCATTTCTTCCTTTCTTTTTTTCGCATTTTTGAATAGATCATTGGGGGTTTGAACTCGGGACTAGGCACATTTGCTCAAGGCTAGCACTCTACCACCTTATACCTCCGCTTGACTTCTAGTTTTCTGGTGGTTATTTACAAATAAGAGTCCCATGGATTTTTCTGTCCAGGCTAGCTTTCAAGCATGATACATTGATCTCAGCCCCTTAAATGTCTAGGATTACAGTGAGCCACTAGAACTCAATTTTTTAATTAAATATTAATCTTCATAGAAACCTTATTATGCCTATAATTACTGCCATCTACAAGTAAAAAATGGCACAAAGGTCTTGTGGAGTGTGTGTGTGTGTGTGTGTGTGTGTGTGTGTGTGTGTGTGTGTGTTTAATAACTTTAAACCTTTATATTCCAGAATTCCTGGGCTCTTCTCTCTGTGTTTCAGTTCAAGTGGACTGTTGCTCAAACTCCTTGTTTTCAGCTTTTCAATATCTGCTTTTCATTTCCAATTCTATATGATTACTTCACAGTTTTATAGGTGAATTTCATTTCCTTTTCTGCAAGAAAATAAGTCTTTACTGAATATTGGTTGAATACTATTTTTTATGTTTTATATAACCTGGAAATGAAGGAATAAAAAGAAAAAATGTGGATGTTATATTTAATTACCACACATTATCATATTGCTTTGTGATTCCTTAACCATTGCCTGTAAGTGTAGCATTAAAGTAAAAATGCCTGTGTTCTCCCTAAATTATCATTTATAGGAACTTTGTTTTCTCAGTCAAGGATGAAGGCCACTGAATGAGAGCTGAGGAAACAACCCAACACTACAACATGGGAAAAACTAATAGAGGGCAGAGGAACAGTAAACAATATGGGAATTGCAACACTAAATACAATTTGGGGAATTGAAATAGTGAAATTAAAAACTACTGATGCACAAAAAAGAAATTTCCACAGTTCATCAGTCACCAAAACATTGTTATATTATACATTTCCATTATGCCATGATCAAAGTCAAAGAAAAAAAAAAAAACAACCAGAGTTTACAAAGAAAGGATAAGGAATTTTTTTTTCCTCCAGAAGAAAATAATTTAACTTTCAAATGAAAAGGTACAATCAAATGCAGGTAACATTTCTTTTTTTTAATGTTATTGTTGGGATGATGTACAGAGGAGTTATAGTTATATTCATCAGGTAGTGGGTACATTACTTCTTGAACATTGTTACCCTTTTCCATGTTTTTCTTCCACTTTTCCTTCCCTGACTCCTCCCACTCATCTTGTTTTTCCCTTACCTTCCCATTTTCAAATGCGCAAATAAATATACATACAATATATCAGGTACCAAAGTCAGATACAATAACAATATAAGATAAACCTTAAGAGGAAGAGAAGAAAACAGAAATAGCTTTACATAGTATATTAAGTATAACAACCACAAAGATAAACCTCTTGTTTACATATCCTGGAGTTCATTTTGCTTAGCCTCATCCTATATGGACATATGTATATAGCTTTTGAGCTATTATGATCTTAGTATGAAGCCTAAACATATGTTAATTGGTACAAATGAGGAAAACCATGGAGCTTATGTTTCTTTGGGTCTGGCTTACCTAGCATGATTTTTTTCAGTCTTTCCATGTCCTTACAAATGGGGCAACGCCATTCTTTCTGATGTCAGCATAGAATTCCACCATGTAAATATTCCATATCTTCATGATCCTTCATCTACTGAGGAGCATCTGGGTTGGTGGTGAATAAAGTATCTTTGAATTAAAACCATTTGCTTTATTTTTTGAGATTCTTTACTTATGTAAAACTTGGTAGTCACTTGTATCAGACTATGAAAGAGAGATTTGAGCTAGGTTGATGTAGGAAAGATAATATTATTGTAGTCATTCAGAAATCCTTGGTATTTGGTATCATTATTTGTAATTCTTATTTGTCGTTAAGTAGAACATTTGAAAACATTAAATCTAAACTGTCCTTCCTCCATGAAGAAATATTGTCATTCTATATTCCCTACAGGATCGTGAGGATAGTTAATGATCATTTTCTAAATGACATATTCTTCCTTAGTCTGGAACCACTATTGATCAGTTACCCTGACTCCCTCCTCCCCTTTCCTTTACATTTGATGTGCACATTGTTTTACTACTCCTGATTCCTTTTACTTACCATCATTGTCTAGCAACTGTGAGTTGCAATGTGAAAATCTTTCTTGGGAAAACAAGCAACCCAGATTACAATGGTGTGTCACAATTCAGTCCTTATACTCACTAAGAAAATAAAGACCCTTAGATAAGGGGAGTATAAATAAAACAATTGAAACAAACATATTATGGAATGTTTTAAAACTGTTAAGTATACTCTCGTTTTCAAAGCCTCCTCATTGACTTTGTTAAAATGAAACACTAAAAAAATGAAACACTGATCCTTCTCCATCATTTATTTGTTGTTTGAGTACTGGGAAACAAACTCAAACATGACCTTGTGTATGACAAGTATGTGCTCTGTCAGTGAATTATATGGTCCCCAACTTCATCTTGAATTTTCTCATAATTGTGTTAAACCTCTGTAGCTTACTGTCCTTATTTTAATATATTATATCTATCCTTGATGAAATAGCATTTGTACTTTTCTTAAAAGTAATTGTGTGTCCAGGAGTTTGGCCTAATGATAGAGTGCTTACCTAGCATGCACAAAGACCTGGGTTCAATTCCTAGGTACTACATACATAGAAAAAGCCAGAAGT
Organism: Megascapheus bottae; assembly: GCF_031878675.1. Lineage (NCBI taxonomy): Eukaryota > Metazoa > Chordata > Mammalia > Rodentia > Geomyidae > Megascapheus > Megascapheus bottae. Next base: position 31,243,415 of record NC_143519.1, read on the forward strand.
GGTGCTGTGGCTCAAATGGTAGACTGCTAGCTTTGAGGGAAAAGCCCATGAAGAGTGCTCAGGCCCTGAGTTCAAGTCCCAGGACTAGCAAAGAAAAAACTAATGGTGCTTCCACTGTCTAAATTTTTTTAGATTTATTTATGGATTTGTGTTTGGCAAGTTCTTCAGAACATTTGCATCACATCTTGGAATTAAAATTTTAATCTATCCCATGACCAGTGGTTTATATCTATGATTGCTACATGAAAGGCTGAGCATGGGAGGAACAAGAATTCAGGCCTGCACAGCTAGAGAAGTCCATTATGAGAGGCACAATTTGAGGAAATTGATCCATGAGGCACAGAAAGTTTAAAAAAAATAGGCAGAGAATGGTTAAAGTTTGGTCCTAGTCAAGAATGAGAATCTACCATCCTAAAATCGGTGAGAAACATGCCCAGAATTATGACTCAGCAGCACTGTAGCAACCTAGCCATGGAAAAACCTGAATTGAATTTATCACAAAGAATCCAAAATTTAAACCTGAGTTCTCTCATTATATTTTGGCACATATTAAATAATAAAATGTATAGAAAACATAGCATGGTACAACTTAAAGAAAAATACTCCAGGTAACAACAGTGTTGACTTCATGACAGTTAATTCTACTGATGTAATGTTTTTAACTTTTACCACTTTAATGCATGATCCTTATTTCCTCTACATCTTTGATGCTGATGAAAATCTTTTTATTTTTCCCCCAGAATTTACATAATAGATTCCTCCAGAAGATTATGTTTGGAAAATTATTAAAATGCAAATTGAATATTAGTTTATACTAACCTATTCAGTTAACTCTCACCCCTATTTGTGGTAAAATATATTTCCTTAGAAATATTTAACTATTATAAAACTTAGAAGTAGAGATACTTTTTCAAAGTTCTTGCCTTTTTCTTAAATTTTCAGTTTCTACAGTTTTAATTACATGACTTCCAAACTTTAGGTTTTCAGACTAATAAAGTATGAGAAAAATTATGGAAATGTGATAAATATATGACACCTTGTACTCAACATACTGTACTCAGCAACAGAATGGCACAACATATGGAAATCTAAGTATAAAGCAGTATGAGTATAAATCTGAAATTAAATAAACAAGTAGTTCTGGGCAAGCAACTGAACTTGAGAAATCTGACTACAGATGTCATTCTAGAAACAAATCCGGCCCCATGCTGCAGAAATCAGTAGTACAGAGCTCCAACAAAATAATTACATGAATGCATTGAAAGATTGAAAGAAAAGTACTTACAAGTCCATGCAGAAAGGTTTTTAATGTAGCAGGTCACATTGGTTGAGCTGAATCATGACTAACTTTAGCAGTAAGAAGCTGTGTAGATTGAATTTGGTCTGCTGCTTTCCCCAAACCACCTTCCCTAACCCTTTTCATGGAAACCTTATTTTTTCCCCTTAGGCAAATGCAGTAAAGATTTGCAAGTAGTTCACAACTCTTAACTGCCAACCCCATCATTTTTCAAAGCACAAACTTTTATTGAAATGAGGAGATAAGTAAAGGACACATGGAAAAGTTGCAGACATTTATGGAAGGAATAAGCTCACACTGGAAGAAAATTTAAAAAGGAGTTTATAATTCTATTTTCAGTAGAAAAAATCAAAGTTGAAAGAAATTTGTGAAGCCTAGACATAAATCCTGTAAATGTGAATCTTTCAAAATACATGATTTCAAAATACAGATTTCTCTGCAATGGAGAAGCAGAGCAGGATATCAAAGAAATAGGATATGGGAAGACTTATCTGCCCATTGGGGGTGGTGTAATGCCCCTAATTCAGTAATTAAATCTGTCCTGAGTAATATTACTTTATTTAACCTGTTTCGACAAATTAACCAGGCAACATTAATTATTTTTGATTAAAAAAGGAAAAACAGTAACAAGACAGTAGTCACTGCTAAGTTCATAAACATACGGGTCAAAAAGGCACATGTTAAATGACTGGAATTGAAAGTTCTCAAAAAGAAGCATGGAGAAAGTCTAATAAGACTCTGAAGATCTCTTCAATACAAAAAAGGACTTAGTCACTTCTGATCATTAGAACTTAGCTTTTTTTTTTGTGTGTGTGGGGGGGTACCACTATCAAAATAAGTCCATATTAAGTCAGAACTGTTTGGAACAGTGGCCTCTCAGTCCTGCACCACAGTACTGACAGTAATCAAAGGTGCCTGTCACGAGTTCTACTAAATTGTAGACTCCTGCTTCAGCTTGTTGCTCCACATCGGGGTTTTACCATGCAGTCCCTTGTGTCTTTGAATTTCTTTATGCCATAGAAGTTTCTGAGAATTTCTGACTCTAAGCCTCCCTGTCGCAATGCTCACAGGTACAAGCATTCCAGACTTCCTGCTATGTCCTATCCTCTCTGATCATTTTCTGTTGTACATCTTCCGAGAACCATATAATCTCACACTATTCCATATTCTATCACATTATTTTTATTATTATTATCATCATCATCATCATCATCATCATCATCATCATCATCATCATCATTACTTTGTCTGTTGTGGGCCTGGCTGGGCATTGTCCATGAGTTCTTTAGCTGAAGGCTACCACCCTACCCCTTGAGACACAGTGCCACTTCCCATATTCTGGTGGTTAATTGGAGAAAGAGTCTCATGATCTTTAGTGTCCTGTCTGGCTTTGAACTGCAATCCTCAGATCTCAGCCTCTTGAATAGCAAGGATTATAGGTGTGAACCACCAGGTCCAGCTTCTATCATTTTTTGAGAATATTCAGTTTGTCTTAAAGAGGTCATATTTTACTCTATGTTGCTGTTGGTAATAACTAAGATGTAGGAAATAAAATGATAAAGACAAGGAGAAATGATTAAAATTCAATTTTATTTAGTGGAGGAAAAAATAATAGATTAGATTTTGAAGAATTTAAAGTAAAAACACATAGGTAATTTTTTCCAGTCTTGGGACTTGAACTCAGGGCATAGGCATTGTCTTTGAGTTTTCTCAAGGCTGGTGGTCTATCATTTTACCCACAGCACCACTTCTAGATTTTTCTTCATATGTGATACCAGGAAATTCATGCTAGGCAAGCAGTTTAGGCCACCACTAGGCCACACTGCTGGTCCAGGTATATGTAAATTTCAAACAAAATATTATGACTTCATGTTGTAGAAATGTGTTCTTTCAATCTGACTTTTCAAAGATGTTTTTAGTTAAATGATCAAATGATTATGCACTCACTAAATAACTGCACAATATTTTGAGTTCAAGTAGTTTCTTAAATTTTTTCTACCTTTTACTACTCAACCAGAGAAGCAATTGTCTCAATGCCATTGACAATTATAAGGTAGACATTTAAATATAGAATGAAAAATTATATTTCCTCAAAATTGTTCAATTCCTTTCAAAATTCAGTAAATACTTGACCAATCAACCAATATTCCCTATGTATATTTTTAAATGGTAAGCTTAATGAATTTTCAAGATAGCTTAATTCACAGTGCATTCTTGAAATTCTGCCTTCAAAATGAAGAGGATATAATTGATCCATTTAAAAACTTTCTATAATGTAACAGTAATTCAAATTCTAGTGTAGTAGATGCAAATTACTAAAGCAATATATAATTTTGGGCAACATATTTGAAGTTTTATGCAAGATATTAAAATGTTTTTCTGTTATAATGGTAGGTCTAAATAGAACACATGCTATAGTTCTTTTAATAAAAACTCTCAACCAAAATGAAACCATTCCTGATTTTTTTCTAACAAATGTTTGTTAACATAATCCAGAGCTTAGCTACAAATCAATGGCTAGATTTATTCTACCTTCTATCTTTTCAGTTTTGTTCCAGCTCTGTGTACTTTTGGAACATGTTTAAGCAGCATCAAATTCAGACAACTTTATTTTCTCCTAAGCCATGTCAGACAGAACAGCAATTTTGGACACAATTTTCTTAGACAGTATAAAATATACAAAAATGTTCATAATAGTTATATCATGCTCTCTGTCAAATGTTATTTTTACAAAATTCAGACAAGCATTTCTGAAAATGTCCTTTTAGGCTGAGACTGAATATTGACTCTGCATAAACGCTTTAATCTTTATTCAGATGTGTAAGGTCCATCTAAACTGATAAATAGTTGAAATTTCTTTCGTACCCATAGAATATAAAAAGAAATGACACATATGTGTACATAACATATAAATGTAGGCCATTAACAAAAAAAATTTAAGAATTGTACCAGAAGTTATATGATACAAATAGTTATTCACAGAAATAAAGAATGAGTATTATTCAAAGTAGAGGGCAAGAAAATGTTAAATGACTGAGAGGACATGTTTAACACTAAGGTTCATTACTCTAATAATATTTGCTACTACTCAACTTCTCATAAATTGCTTTTGCTCTGCTTATTATAATCTTATATAATCAATATTTATCATCTTATTTCTAGTAGAAACAATTTATGTATTTACATATCAAAAATTGTTCCATGATATATAAGCTAATAATTAAAAGCCTATATGTTATTTTAATGGAAATGAATTATAACGAATGTGATTTCTCTTAAGAATAATTTATTTGAAATTCTCAGAACTTTATTATCAAGGCAATTTATTAAGAAAACAATTTATTGCAGCGTTCATATGATAGAAAAGCCAATTAATCTTTAAAATTGATGATAATACACAACATCATTTGAGTAGTGAAGAGGAGGAAATTTATTTTTCAACAATACAGAAAGGAATTTGTTGGTAACAAATTTGATAACATAACTGGGATTTGTAACACCAGCTCCTTCTTGAACAGAATTATAAGTTCTTCTGACAAAATTATTTCGTAACTAAACACATTCTCACTTTGACATTACATTCAATTAAGTAGATATGTTTTGAAGATAGTTTTCTTAAGAAAATTATATCTAAGAAATGATAAAAGATATTACTTATTTTAAATGTATTTCTACCTTAAGCAAAACATCTTTTATAAAATACTTCTAAAATATTACCAGTTAATCAAACAAAGAAAACATGAAGCACACTAGATTATTTTATTTTATGATTATGTAAAGTGGATCTTTCCATCCTGGTAATTAATCATAACCAAGAATTTAGCAACTCAGTAAAAGTTTTCATGATGGTAAATTAAGATATATGCTAACAAATAATAACTCATAAATTATTACCTGATATTGAAATGTTATTTCCTCTTAAAAACATGTCCCATGCATATATTTTGCTTCAGTTTTTTAAGAAATAATATAAATAGTACTGATGCATTGATTTGATAAAATTTAATGAAGTCAGATCTAAATTGTGCCCTGAGAATAGAAATCAGATTATTTAAACTTCATTGTTTTGACCTATGTCTGTAATTTTTTTCAAAGATCCTAATGTATCGCCTCACATTTTCAACTTAGGATGATATAAACCAATAGTTTCCTGTCTTGTGTGATCTAGATTAAGGTTAATGTACTCCAAGAATTTAGTAGGTTTCTAGGGTTTCTTCTTTATTTGCTTATATGGTGTTCCTATAAAATTTAATAAATACTATAACTGTAATAAATCTAAATCACAAATTATTGAATGACTTTAATAAGACAGAGAAATCAAAAGTTCATACAAATGTTTTATGCATCTGTAGATGAACATTTGAAAATCTTTTTTATAAATTAGATATCTGTATTCTCACATTTTCCCCTTTTCCTATTTTGAAGTTCTCTTTTTAAAATAATTATTTGTTTATGGTTTCCTCTTGCTTAAAGGGTATCAATGTATGTGAATTAATGCACCTTCTATCTGGCAAATGTCATGTAACCCTTCTATGGAAAAAGAAATAAGTTCAGAAGAGATAACAAATAATTATTTTTTTCATATATTTTTATTGCAATTAATAGAAGGGTTACATTATATTCGCCAGATAGAAGGTGCATTAATTGGCATACATTGATTCCCTTCTACCTGTCTTGGTTGAACTTATTTCTTAAAAGCTAAAAGTGATCTACACAGAATAAGCAAGAATAGTAATTGTATTTTGTCTTAGATGCCTAGGCTGCTGCTATAATGTAAATTCTCTCAGAGAAAATAAAATGTTTAACTGTCATGAAGCTAGGAACACCACGATTGCAGAAGTAGCAGATTTCTTCTCTAGTGATAGCTTTCTCTCTTCTGCTTAAGTAGAAACAGGTGCTACTTTATATAGTGAAAGGATCTAGGTAGCTCTGATGGGTTATTTCATAGGTATTTAAACTTAACTATGATAACAAAGCCATCATAGCCCTACTAATAATACTTTTCAAAATTGTATTAATATTTAGAAATGGAACAGCTTCCTAAAACATAAAGCTTTTGGACATTTCATGAGAGACTATTCCATACAATTAATTTCAAATAATTGAAAAATTCTGCATTTCTACATTAATGATAGCAATGGCTGCTAAGTACTAGATTATACAACATTTCTAGAGTATTCATAAGTTACCTAAACCATTTGCAAGATTAATTATATATTGTACATTAACATCAATTAGCAATGACTGACTGACAGATATGATAGCTAAAGTAAATAGTTCATCCTGTCCTTAAAGCTGATGTAAAAGGCTTAGGGATACAGTGCTCTCCTACCATACAGAAAGGAAGGTGAATTGTAGGAATTGGAACAATAGAAGTGCTTTCTTATGATCATTGCAAAATCAGTAAGTGACTATTTCGATTTTTTGAGAGAATACAAAACCTTTTCTTTCCTGTTTCAAAACCCTTACTAGTACATAAATCATAGAAATAAAACGTTCAAAATTATAGCATTTTGCAAACATTTAAAAAATTATGTGACCGCTACAACCACTATATCAGCTTCATAGCTAATATGAAATTACAAAATTATTTTCCAATATTGGGTACTAATTTATAGTAAAATAGTATTTTAGTAACACAAAGTTATTCATAGTCTGTAATTCCTTTTATAATAATGCAATATACCATTCCTTTTTACAATTTCAATTTTATTTAGAAAGGCTAATATGCAAAATGATGCAAAATGTACAAGAATATAGACTATCCAATGTATTAGGCAAGCTAAAGAGTACCAAGAGTTCAATGATGTTGATGATGGTGATGATGCTTTTCAGAGGAAGGAGTTGAACTCAGGTCTTTGTCCTTTCTCTGAAGGATCTGTGAAACTTGGGCCATTGACTCTAGGTGTTTGGCTTATTTGGTGTTCATTCATATAAGACATTTTTGGGGTGGGTATAGGTCTGTAATCACACTACCCCTGGTACCCACTTCCTCTGTATCTGGGATTTCAGACCATGGTTACTCATGAAACTTCAAAATTGACTGAAATTAATATGTGTGTGAATGCAATGTATATATTGAATAGAAATATTGAAAAGATACTACTAAACTGTATTGTTTAAATTTAACACAACTAAAAGGAAAATTAACAGATTTGCAAATGGTGATTTAGTAAAGTAACTTCAGATACTGTATGTAGCTATGTGTTGCTGATTTAACATCCACAGTCCAATTAAGAAGGCTGAGATCTGAGAAACATAGCTCGAAGTCATCCAGGATAGGAAAACCCTTAAGACTTTTATACCAATTAAACACCAGAAAACCATAAGTTGAACTGTGCCTCAAAGTAATAGAGTACTAACCTTGAACCAAAACTGTTCAGAAAGAGCACTCAAGCCCTGAGTTCAAGCCCCATGACTGACAAAAAAAGAAACTGAAAAATTAAGAATATAGGTATGAATAGCACAAACAATTCACTTGATAATAATCACAAATAAATGTCAAATATATTGCTTGTAATATTTGTTCAGCTAAATGAGTGATCACTTCATTAGAACATAAAATAAAATGACATCCTAATGATACTAGAATAAAAATCAGGGATGACTTATAAAAGTATAGTATGATAGGATAGTGTTTAATGCAAAGGTAACCATGTATTTAAACTTTTTTCTAATAACCATTTATGTGTAGTTAATTAATAGAATGAATCTTTTGAAAATTAATATTTTTATAATGAAATCCTAGTGATTTCTATTGAAATTTCATTTTTAATATTTTATTGTTTCATTATTATTTAAAAAGATTTACAAAGCAACTTCTTTTTCAATAATCTATAGTATGAAGCTAATTCAAAGGACCTCCAGGATATTGAAACAAAAGCCATATAATGTACTATGTTGTCTCTCATCTCCTTTGCTGTCCCTTGGTTATCTCATCTTGTTATAGTATCTCACTTTATTATCTGATATATTGAATTTATTTGTATTTGGTTATTTGAAATTTGATAGGGAAAGGGGGAAAACCAAGACGGGTGGGATGTGGGGGGGAGGGAAATGGGTACCAAGACATGTGAAAGGGTATCAATGTATGTGAATTAATGCACTTTCTATCTGGAAAATATCATGTAACCCTTTTACTAATTACAATAAAAAATGCAAAAAAATAAAAGGAAATAAAATGCTTTGGAATTAATTTAACCAAGAAAGTAAAATACCTCTCTGACGAAAACTTTAAAAGTCTGAAAAAGAACATTAAAGCAGATCTAAGGAAGTGCAATGACCTCCCATGCTCCTGGATTGGAAGGAGTAACATCATGAAAATGTCAATATTGCCAAAGGCTATTTACAAATTCAGTGCAATATGCATTAATATCCATTCAATGCCATTATTGAATGAAATAGAGGAAGCAACCCAAAGATTCATACAGAATAATAAAATAGCAAAAACAATGCTTAGCAGAAAGAACAGTTCTGGAAGAACATTAATACCAAACTTCAAACTCTAATACAAAGATATAGTAACAAAAACAGCTTGGTACTGACACAAGAAGAAGCCAAGGAAATGAAACCACAGACCTAGGGCAACCTAATCAATGATAAGGTAGCCAAAATACTGGCTGGGAGACAGACAGCCTCTTCAAACAATGGTGTTTGCAGAGCTGGCTAAACACCTGTAGAAAACTAAAGTTGCATCCTTATTTGTCACTCTGCTTCTGAATCAACTCCAAATGGATCAAAAACCTTTAAGTCAAGGCAGGTACCCTGAAAATTTTATAGAAGGAATAGTAGAAACACTTGTGCTCCTTGGCAAGGGTCAACACTTTTAAAATAAAGGCCCAGAAACACAACAAATTAAAGAAATTTTGAACAAATGGGACTGCATTAAACTGCAGAGCTTCTGCATGGCAAAGGACATAGATAGCAAGTTAAATAGAAAGCCCACAGAGTGGGAGAAGATATTCACTGGCCATACAACAGACAAGGGCTTCATGTCTAAAATATACCTAAAACTCAAGAAATTGAATCTCTCAAAAACAATTCATCAAAGAAACAACCATCCCATTAAAAGGTGGGCTAAAGGCTTAAAGAGAGTCTTCTCTGAAAAGGAAGTAAGAATGACCAATAGACATATGAGGAAATGATCAATCTCTCTGGCCATAAAATAAATCCAATCAAAACACCTTTGAGATTCCACCTCACTCCAGTTAGAATGGCCATGATCAAGAAATCCAATAACAACTGATTCTGACAAGAATGTGTTCATTAAAAGAATCATTTTTATATAATTATGTACATTTATAATGTAAAGACTTTGTTCAGAACATAATGGTCAGCACCAGTAGGGAATATACAAATTGAAATTATTAAAACTTTCAACGTTAGGGCAGATCAAATACTTTATGAATGGTCAGGGAAAATTATAACTCTATTGAATACACTACAAAATTTTTAAGAGGCATTGTAAAAGAGATCATGCAAGGAAACATCTTGGAAAAAAGTTCTTTGTAATTTTTATATGATTTGATAAAGTTTTTTTCTATTAACATATAGTACTTTCATGACTGGGTAATTGATTTCACAGTTAATTGCTGGGCTATAATCCACACTTAATAAATACTGGCAAATTGATGATGAGTTCTATATATATGGAAGAAGAAAGGAAAGAATTCTAAGTACATTTGATATGATAATAGTTAACATCCATTGAGTATTCATTAGTTGTCAAGCTCATTTCATAAATTATCTTATTCAACCTTACAAAATCCTCGGGAGGAAGTTGCTATTATTATCTAATTTTACAGCTAAAGAGCAAAGATAGAGAGAAATAAGTAACTGGAATTGTTAGAGCAGAAATTTAAACTTAGATTTCTTATGTGTTCCACAATTAAATTATACTGCCACAAAAAAGTTGAACAAATCAATCATAGGAGATATGTGAAAGGCAATAATATGGGAGAAAAGTAGATCCTTTCTAAAACATGTATCATTTTAAAATCTGATACTTTAAATTTAACATTGGATATAGTTTAAGCAAACTAAACTGGCTATTGCAAATGCAGCAAATACTTTGTATATGGAGAATGTATAAATATGACTTTGTCAATAAACTGCTTAAGTAACATTTATTTATTGAAATTATGTTGTAAGTTATAAGTCAAACTCTACTATCTTTCTCTCTCTCTACTTACCTATCATTCATCTATCTATCCACCTACATACCTATATATCTACTTATCTATCTCCCTATCTGCAATGTTCTGTATCATCTATTTTTCCTCCAACTTCCTTATCATCTATCACCTGTTCTCTTGTTGAAATATAAAGTTTATAAAAAACATGGAAAAGATGAAAAGATGAACTATTTAGTTAAAAAAAGTGTTGAAAATCTTTAGTCTGTCATAAATGCTCCTCAATGATATGAAGTATATTTTAAATAATTGCTTTTATTTTTAACATTAAATTTTAGGAGGAAACAAAATGTTGATGTATCAAATGTCTATGATAAATCCTAGCATGAATTTCCTATAAAATAATTTATACATAAATAAAGGAGGCATTGAATATAACAGCGATGCTAATTTTTTAAATTATACCATTATTAATTTAGACAGTACATTCTTTATGAACTCTAACTACCCAATTGTCAACCACAATGGAAACATGGAGGAATACAGTTGATGACATGTAGCAACAAGAAATGAATAGTACTTTTCCATGTTTAATGACACCCAGCCAATGCTAGATCATCTTCATCTTTCTTAAAATGATCATATAAAAAGTCTAGCATTGCCAGGCACGGTGGCTCATGCCTCTAATCCTAGCTACTCAGGATTAGAGTAGCCATTCCTCAACAAAAGGACCTGAGATTTATCTCTAATTAACATAGAAAATAGGAAGCAGGCTTGGATCAATGGTAGGGTCGTAGCTTTGAGCTGAAGAGCTCAAGGACAATGTCTAGGCACAAGGGTAAGGGTGTAGCCTTGAGCTGAAGTGAAGAGCTCAGGAACAGAGCCCAGGCCAAGCTGAAGCCCTAAGACACACACACACACACACACACACACACACACACAAGCTAGCATCTTCCACAGTCCAACGTGAGCTTTATATCTTTCATGGAATATCATCTATATAACTGGCTTTTCAGCATTTTAAATTACATGCCTTCAGTACTTGTAGAATTCTTTTTCTCTCTCTTTCTTTCTCTTTCTTTCTTTCTTTCTTTCTTTCTTTCTTTCTTTCTTTCTTTCTTTCTTTCTTTCTTTCTTTCTCTCTTTTTTCCGTCTTTCTTTTTTTCTTTCTTTCTCTCTGCCTGCTTACCTGCCTTCATTTCTTCTTTCCTTTCTTCCTCTCCCTCCCCCCCGCCTCTCTTTCAGGCTTCAAATCTTGAGGCAGAGCATAACTTCTATTTTTTTTTTAATTTTTGTTAGAAATACTTGGACTTGAAATCTGAGCACTACTTTTTTTTTTCCTCAAGGCTACCAAACCCTGTTACATCTGTCTGCTTTTCTTGGGTGGTTAATAGGAGATTGGTGTCTCAGGTGTAGCCATGGACATTACAGAGAGACTTGAAATCTGAGGATCATGGTTCAAAGCCAGACTGGGCAGGAAATTCCATGAGACTCTTATCTGTAATTAACTACCAATAGGCAGGAAGTAGTAACCCCCTAGCCATGCACAAAACACCTCATGTTCAAGCCCTAGTACTGAACACACCAAACTAGTCTCATGGACTTTCCTGCAAGGCTGGCTTCCAACCATGATCCTCAGAATTGAGTAGGTAGGATTAGAGGTGAGAGCTATGTTTGAAAAATCTTTAACTGGATCCTCTCAACTTTCTTTTCATTGTCATTTATTGTTTCTTCTTTTTCTATTTAAGTTGTTTAAGAGCCTAAACACTCTTGTTTTTTTTTTTTAATTTCTTTTTTTTTTTTTTTACTTTTTTGCTTGAAAGGAGCAAATGGTACAACTTGAGTCCTACCTGGACCTTGGCTTATTTTTATTTTAGTTTTTATGCTTAAATCAATTAAGGCTTACAATTAGAATCATATCTGAAGTTTCAGGTCTATAAAATACAACAAAATATTAAAAAAAAGAACTATCTAGGAAAAGCACTCTTGCATACCCAGGAATTAGTAATATTTTCTTCTCTGCTTGTAAAGACCACCAGGAACATCTAATTTCTTTTACATATTTTTACACTGGCAGATATACTCCAGGTTCCAATAAGCATTTGCTTCTCTGTCTTCCCTTTCAGAAACATTTGGTGTCTGAATTCTGGTTTACATATCTAATCTCAGGCTTTATGTTTGATTTTGTAATATACATTATCCAGTTCTGAGATTTTCTGTTACTCTTGCTTATTGAGAGATAAGCTACTAGATTTGGGGATATATTCTTAAAACACCTCTCAATTTGAAGCTTATATAAATTGTAGGAATATATAGCATGGGTTTTGTATAAAAACATGTTAAATAATTTCTCACAGCCATCTTGATGTGTGGAGTAGGCTTTCCATCCTGCTCTGAAAGCCTAGAGGTGAGAGAGACCATTCATCTAATTGTAGATGTCATACTGTTTAGTTGTAGGAGAGCTCTACCACAGAAAATGCTGGCTTTCAGTGTCCCTTAAATGGTTGGATTCACTTGCTTTTGAGTAGCCTCTAAGTTTACCCCTGTATGGAAAGCCTAAGGGGCAAGCCACTGTTACCAGAGCTACTTCCTAATAAGGTCTGCTCTCATTGACTATGAGTGCTTCACCCAAATAAGTGATTTTTGTCTTTCAAAGGTTTGCTGAGCTCTGTTGGGGGCTGCAGATCTTTGAGACAGGATTACACTTGCAGACGCTGTTTCTCCAATAAAACCTTCCAATTTGACTTCTCAAAATGTGGCTTCTCTGTTTCTTCCCAGCTGAGATACCTTATGACATATGGTAGAGTTCTTTTGACTTTTCTTTTGAGTAATAGTCAGTTTTATTCCTCTAGTGTGATAAATAAACCTAAATAGTTATATATATATATATATATATATATATATCATTACACAGGGGTAAGTTCTCATGTTAAATATAACTTTGCTTATGGTTAGAGATTTTGTTGTTCTCAGTTGTAGTTAGTGGCAAATAGGGAAAAACTCATTTCAAATATAAAAAGACATTCTTCGTTTTAGGGCAATGTATTTTCTTAGGTGTTTGGTTCTTGCAAATTATTCATCTGTATATTTTTCCCAAACGAATACATATTGTATATATATATATATATGCATGCATTATGTCTTAATAAAAGGAAAGGGCAATGAGATAGAAGCTTATGTTAAAGTTTATATAAATAGGAATTATACATATGCAAACTTATAAAAGAAAAGAGGCGGGACGGGAGCTTAGCCTAGGGGTAGAATGCTAGCCTAGCATGCACAAAGACCCGGGTTCAATTCCTCAGTAGCACATACAAAGAAAAGGCCCAAAATGGTGCTTTGGGTCGAGTGGCAGAGTGCTAGCCTTGAGCAAAAAGTGTCCAGGCCCTGAGTTCCAGCACCAGGACTGGCAAAAAAAATAAAAATAATGCATCATTCATTTAAAGGTGCAGATACATTTTTTCCCACAGCTGACATGATTTCTAGGAAGTTTGGGATCTTCAAGTATACTAAATTCTTTTTGACAATTGAGTTTCAAAAATCGCCAACATTCCCTTCTACATGTGAGCACAGTTTCTAGGAGATTATTTCCAACTGAAAGTGTCCATTGTGGCATTCCTTTTATTATTTGTGTTTGTTTGTTTTTTAACCTAAGAAGTCACTTTTTATTTTTTATTGTATTTTATTGTCAGGAAAATGCATAGAGGGATTATAGTCAATTAGAGTCACTTTTTATATGAATTTAGCACATTGTTGAGGATAACAAAGATCAAATCTCAAGCTAATCAAAATTACTGGAGTACCACAAGGGAGGTTCAGAGAATGTTGTAATTGGTTATAGATAGCTCAGTCTTCACCCTGGATTTTTCTACACTGGTATGATTTTTTTTCTCCCATTACATTTACTTAAAATGTTTTATTCGGTATGACTATAAAAATGTTTTTCTTTCAATTTCAACTTAATAACAACTTCAAAATAGAGGATTTGTGAAGTGTATTATTGAAAGTATTTTATTCCTGTATAATATATAGTAGATATCAAAAGGAGAGCCATAATTAAAATACATAAGTGTCATTAATAGAACATAATGGACTTTCAGAGGACGTAGAACTTAGGAAGGCCCTCCAGGATTAGTTTCAGGCCCTGAGCTATTTAACATATTTATTAATAATGTGCATATAGTGTTGAGAAGAAGATTCCAAAATGAAAGGAAAAACAGAATAATACTTCAAGATTTAAGACTCAATGAGATATACACAGATTAAAAGAATGGGCAAAAAGGGTTAGTAAATCAGGTTTAGAATATGCATTAGTAAAGGAGGAAGAAAATATTTTAAATTGGCACTTTAACCAGCATCTTCTTTTGTACTTGAGAAATTTGCAATCATGTATTCTAGCAGACATAGTCAAATATTACAATATCATATATATGCATATATATACCTACAGAAATACATGGATATACACATAGATGATATATAATAGAATTATTCAGCTAAGCACATTATTACATTATTGTAATATTATTAAGAGGCATGTACATATAGTGTCATGAATGGACAGTAAGCACTTAAATGTAAAACAATGACTGAGACACTGCCACAGAAGAACTATGGGCATAGAGGAAATTTTATCATAAGGTTATAAAAGATTCAACAGTTGAATATACAACCAGAGGTATGCACTTAAATCACAAAGTAAGATTACTCCCCAACTAGGGCATAGTTCTCTTATTCTTTATATAATGAATACGAGGACAAGAAGGAGAACATATAAAGAAAAATCTAATGGGAAAAGGCTAATAACATAAATATTATGAATCATTTAAAAACAACATGAAAGAGAGATGAACAGAGAAACAATGATAATCCTGGAAAGTGATGCTTATATCTAATTTACTGAAACATAAGTATTATTTAATGAAAATAAAGAAATTATTGACATTTGTTAAAACATTCATTAAATAATAAAAATGCTTGATTTTATATTAAAATAAATGACTGCAGTTATATATATATTTTCTTCTAAGTTTCAGATAATTTAGCATGTATTTTATTAATACTTAGGTTGGTCCAATAAACTTACATAAGTTTTAATTTAGAACTTGCTAGTTTTAGTTTGCTTTTTCCAAATCTCTTAAATGTGTTACTTGAAGCTTTTTAAATGTGCCTATAAATATGATTGAATTTTATTAAACAGTTCCATGGTAAAAAACAAAACAAACAGGAAAAACATGGTCAGGAAAACTAATATGGTTTATAAAAACTACTGAAACACCAAGTTGTATATTTTACATCAACATAGTCAATGATGTAAAAGGTTAGAGAAAGCACTTTTCCTAAGAAAAGTTGATATCTAATGCTTTTTAATGGAAATGCTTAAAATTAGCTAGATGTTAGAACTTGTATACGCATGCATTCAGAATATTCAGGGGTAATTAGGCATAGAGAATATTAGAGAGTGATTAGGAAGTTAATGTGAGATATCAATTATTTTTACAAAAAGGAAGAGGGATATAATGGCTCTGAATATAAATTGTGGCTTCTAGACAAAAGAAAAATTTGGATGAACTTTTAAGGTGTGCTTACATATTTTTAAAAATCATGTATTCTCGCCAGGTACTGGAGGCTCATGCCTGTAATCCCAGCTTTTCAGGAGGCTGAGATTTCAGGATTGCAGTTCAAAGCCAGCCCAGGCACAAAAGTTCATAAGACTCATGTCCAATTAACAGCCAGAAAACCAGAAGTGGCTCTGTGTCTTACGTGGTAGAGCAGTAGCCTTAACCTGAAGAGCTCAGGGACAGCACCCTCCTGTAAGGGTCCTTGATCAAATGATTGAGTCTGACACAAAAGCGGGGCTTAAACAGAGTTTTACTCCACATGTGCCTAGTGACGAGAATCAAACTGACTGGTCAGGGCAATCTCTAAGATGAGACAGAGAGAGAGGGAGAGGGAGAGGGAGAGACAGAGACAGAGAGACAGAGAGAGATTTAATCTCACAGGCTACTTTTGTAGGTCACCAAGAATGAGGTTGGGCTTGCCCATACACAGGTGGCCAATAGAATCTCAACATACTTGAGTGACCATTGAGGCCACCACTGACACCTTTGCTATTTGAACTGACCTATCATCTCAGGTTGATTTTAGCAAGCTACCCCCACAGTCAAAGGAAAGGAAAAGGGGCTTAACTTAGTCTGGCAGACAAAGGGAAGGGGGTAGGGGGAGGCGCTCTCATTCTTGGGTGCTTTTCTACCCAGTCTGGCTACCCCAGTAATCTGAGCTCTCTTATCAGGGAATTGGATACCAGCCTTTATGGCTTTCTGAGGTAGCTTCTTCATGGACTGGGTTAGTCACTAAAAATGGGGCCTAGAATTCTAGCCCCACGACTTTAAAACAACAACAACAAAACCTATTCTATTATATTTAATGTTCATGTCCAATCACGATTTGAGGAAACTAGATAAATAAAATAATTTATTTCATTTTATTTTTATAAATTTTAGTGTTAACAAAAAAGACTATCCTGTTTAAAAAAAAAAAAAAGTTAAAGAGGCTGGGAGTTTGGCCTAGTGGTGGAGTGCTATATTTGCATGCACGAAGACTCTGGTTTGAGTCCTCTGTACCACATACATAAAAAAAAAAAAAGTGGAAATGGTGCTGTGGTTCAAGTGGTAGAGCGCAATCCTTGAGGAAGCCCAAGGACAGTGCTCAGGCCCTGAGTTTAAGCCCCAGAACTGGCAATAAAAAATGCTGGACTAAATAGAATCAGCGGTTCAATGCTGCTTTATTTTGACTTCCATTCTTACTTTAAAAATGACCCCATACATGCCTGCTCTTTTGTCTTCAACTTTTTATTTCAACCTGGTTTTATTTCAGGTGAATGTATAGCTTATCTTTTAAAAATAAAAATGTGCATACTGAGAAAGACAGAGAGAGAGAGAGAGAGAGAGAGAGAGAGAGAGAGAGAGAGAGAGAGAGAGAGAGAGAGAGAGAGAGAGAGACATTTAGTTACGCTGTTCAGACTAACCACTAATATAAAACAAATTGGTATCCAAATAGATCTATACTTGATAAGAAAGAAGTGAGAGATCTACGATGGAATTATTTATCTTCATTTTATTATGGGTGATATAACAATGTCCAGTTTAAATGAACTAGTAATTTTATGAACACATTTAATGAAAGTTGCAGGTAAAGCAGAAAGGAGGAGGACAGATAAACAGTTTTGAAAGATAGGAGTAAATGCCTATGCTTTCTTTGTAGATTTATGTAATGGGTTAAAAATTCATCCTAAAAATTCTTACAATTGTGCCAGTTTTACAATTAGAAAAAAAGAAATAAAGGAAGATTAATTTCTGTCTTGTCACATCTCTTCTTCAGGAAACTGTGTTAACAATTGCAGAATGTGTGATTACTTTGAAAGTTGTAATTTTACCAATTTTGTCCAAATTTTATAAAGTATTGTTTCTAAGATTGTAATAACTACATCCCAGAAACTCAATCCTTCATACATTCTGTCTAAGAAGCTTCTTTTTCTCATTTTATCACTATTATTTTTCTTTTTCAGGTAGCTAGTTAGCATTAATACCTCAGTGTATAATTAGCTTAAAAATACTTTTCAAATGTATTCTGCTAAAGATATTACCCACTTATTACATTTGGGAAAATCTAATTATGAAGAAGACATTTCTGCTGCCTTCCTTCATCTATCTGATAAAAATATGAACTTATGACTTATCAAATAACCTTTCTATGGAAAAAATTCTATATTCATTAAAATCAAAATTACATTTAAAATTATTTTATGATCTAGGTCATGTATAGAGGAGTTACAGTTACATTTGTCAGGTAGTAACATTATTTCTTGAACAGTATTACCCCTACCCATGTTTTTCTCCCCAACTCCTTCTCAAGTTCATTTCCAACATAAAATCTTGTGAATATATTCTAAAATATTAATTTTATGATATATTCTGATCTTTTGGTGGTGATTCCAAAAATTAAACTTGGTTTGAATATTGGTTTGATTGCATAAATAAAGAGCAGACTTTTTTTTAGTCTGCAGAAGAATTTAATTATGAATACTGTGAGCTGTAAAACTTTGTCTTATCCATGACATACATTCTATATGAACATTCCTTTAAAATATATGTATATGTATTATACACGTTTTTATTTTCTAGCAGATGTTTTAGGAAACAGAAGCTTTATTCTTAATATTGCTGCAGAAATGATATTCATTCTCAAATTTCCAACTCTATCACTTGCTGAATGCCAGTAGCAAACTATTATTCAATAGTTTGGGGTATATAAATTTGTCATTATGCAATTACAATGTTGCAATAATAAGTTATATATACCTTAAATGCAGTCAAGAAAGTCTCTTAAGAATTATCAAGAGCTGGGCCGGGGTTTGGCCTAGCAGTGGAGTACTGGCTTAGCATGCACCAAGACCTGGGTTCAATTCCTTGGTATCACATACAAACAAAAGCCAGAAGTCATGCTGTGGCTCAGGTGGTACAGTGCTAGCTTTGAGGAAATCCCAAAGACAATGCTCAACCTTTAAGTTCAAGCCCCAGAACTAGGAGAAAAAAAAAAAAGGGAGAAAGAATGACCATGACCATGAGAAAAATTATACAACAGACTGTAATTCTTGCTTTGAATACATATTACATATATTTGTGTCTTTGTATGTTTTAAAACTGATATCATTTTCTTTTTCATTTTTTATTGTAATGTATAGAGGGGCTACAGTTATATTTGCCAGATAGTAGGTACGTTATTGCTCACACACGGATCCTCCTTCTCGTGTTTTTGTCCCCATTTAGTTCCCCCACCCCCTCCCAATCATCTTATTTCCCCCCTTCACTTTTGTATTTCAAATAAATAAATAAACATGTATAATATGCCAAGTAACTAAGTCAGATACTGTAACAGTAACAGATTATCCAAAGGGCAACAAAAGAGAAGCGAAATAACATTAACTAAAGTAGGCTAAATGATTTGATTGATAGACAATTTGAATGATTGGTAAGTTATTGTATTACTAATTTGGTTGGTATAGTTTTAAAAATATTGTATTTTAATTTTCTGGTCCAAAGACACGTAGATATTCTGCTAGCACTAATTTTACAAACTTTTAGAAAAATTTAAAAAAGAAAAAAAATCTGGCCTTAAATTTTATCTCATTTTCTGCATAGATTCATGAGCTGAACAATTTTCAGATGCAGATATCTATCATGGTAAAGAAGCCAATATGTTATGCTTTGTCTTTATATCATTTGTTTTCATGTATTATTTGTGAAAGATTGGATATATTTACTATCTGAATTGGGAACTCACATATTTTTAGTAGCAAAATTTTAAAATTTATTTTATTTTGTTTTGCTAAGTATTAAATGTGTCAACTTTAATAAAGACTATGTTATTATATATCTTATTTATGATATTTATTATATAGCTGAATATTAAATGTGTCAATGTAAAAAGACCATTAGATTATATATTATAGAAAAAGATATTCTCATCACTAGAGATGCCAGTTATCACCATAATTGATTCTGCACCATACTGATATTCAATAATTGTGAGTTGGAAATAGAGAAAATAGCTTTTGTGTTTTTGCCTTAAAAATAAAAAAAAATCAATAGACATATTCTTATCCACATCAATTTCAGATTTTTGAAAAAAGTTTAATGTGAGACAACGCATGAAGATACTTGAAACGAAAATTTTACTTAGTAAGACTGCCTCCCCAAGGTCAGATATCTTGCAGCTTTGCAAGATGCTCTCTTTGGCACAGAGGAAAGAGGCAGGGCTTTGGTCGCAGGGTCTCATTAGCTTCCTCTGCAAAGGAATGAATGCCCTTTCAGTGGGAAAAAAAAATGAAGTCAGATAAAAACTAGAACAGAAAACGATGTCATAGATACAAAGCTGGATGTGGTAATATACAGTGGTTGTATATTTAAATAACATGTTGTACAAGAGTACAGGACAAGTCTGGTGAAAAATATGCAAACCACTGCCAAACACAAAGAATTCCAAGGACAGACAGTAAGCATAACTCTGATGTAATTTAGCTCTCTTGCATGAATTCACCCCTCACGCCTTTAGTTATGAAGATCCTGAAAATGAAGAAGCCTACGAAGGTGAGTAGTCCATCAGAACATCTTTAGATAATAACAATTTTTTTACAATATTTAAATAAGTAAAAAAAATCAATATGTCTTAGAAAGTTATTCAAGCTCGTTTGTCCCTAAATGAACGGGAATGCTAAAAGTGGTATAAATTGAATAAGAGCTGTCAGATTTTAAAATAAAGATGAAATGGCCAAAGTTTCACTAGCAGTAGAGATCAATTGAAGCCAAATATTATCCTTTTTAAATGTAAACCTTTCTTAACAGTGAAAAGAACACTTAACATTACAAAATAAATAGGAAAATGATAAATTTTAAGCAAACTAAGTTACATACTGTGTTTTATATTATATATGTTTAATAATATATACATATATACTTATTTATTTATTCATTCATGTATATATTTTGTAGGTCATGGGACTTGAACTCTGAGCCTGGGTGCTTTCCCTGAGCTCTTCAGCTCAAAGCTACCACCCTACCCCTTGAGCCACAGCATCACTTCCTGTTTTCTAGTGTTTAATTGGAGACAAGGGTCTCATGATCTTTAGTGCCGGGGCTGGCTTTGAATCGCCATCCTTAGATTTCAGCCTCCTGAATAGCTAGGATTATAGGTATAAGCCACCACACCTGGCTAATAATTTTTAAATAGAAAATGTAGTTATTTAAAACTTTCTAAATAAGATTTTTAAAAATAATAATTTGATATAAAAATCATGTCAGGCAATGGTGGCTGAGGATCATGGTTTAATTCCAGACAGGGAATAAAAGTCCAAAAAAACCCACCAGAAATCAGGAAGTGGTGCTGTTACTCAAGTGGTAGAGGTCTAGCCTTGAGCTGAAGAGCTCAGAACAGTGCCTAGGCCTTGAGTTCAAGCCCCAGAACCAAACCAAACCAAACCAAATCAAAACAAAACATAAAAAAATCGAAATAGCAAATGAACATCTTGACATTCAAACACTTTTTTTATAAAAAGAGATAACTATTGGAGATTTCATAGTTAATATCTATTTGATTATTGGTTAAACTATATATTGCATGCATTTGATGAAAGAATTTTAAGATCATTATTTGTAACCCCCTTAATGAATTGCATATATTTTGCATCATCAAGAGACCTCCCTGACACAATTCTCATATACATGTGTTACTCTGACAGATTTATATGAACTAGAAGCTAGAAATGTGCCTCTAGTTCCAGCTTTTTATTAATGAATTGTCTATCCCTAGTGGCTTCAAACCTGAATTCTGTGCTCTCAGCCTTTTTAGTAGCGAAGATTATTGGCTTGAGACCCCAGTACCTGGCTTGCCAGACACATTTTACACAGTAGATAAAATTATAGCATATTCTTGACTATAGTTGAAAATATATATATTGTAACTCTTAAGAAACTGAATCAATTTCATTACATCATTTTTTGAAAACATAGTTTATTTGCCCAATTCTCCAGCAAGTGATTGGAAAAACATTAGCAATATGTCAGACTTACCAATCCAGAGTCAAATATAATGGAGAAAATTAGTTTAAAATATTTAATATTGGCAAAGTATTTTAACAAGTGATTTGAATTGTAATTTTCATTTAAGATCTCAGGGGAATAATAAAGATTAGCACAAATTTATTATCTAACAGTCTGTATTTTTCCCCTATGACCTTTAAGCTTAGCTTTTTGAAACTGACATTTTTCATAAGTTAAAAATGTATATTATACTTCTCTGGGATATCATCAACTTGGAAAATACGATCTCTTCCAAATTGGGTGTTATAATACTAGAAGACAGTGAGTCTGAAGCTGGCCTAAGCTTCATAGTGAAACCCTGACTCACAAAATGATGTGAGATTTCTAATGTTGTCCCTTTGTCTCAAACTTTGTTGTATTTGTGTGTAGGAAAAATGTTGATATAGACAAGCAGGTATGTTATACATCCAGTGGCAGACATATAAATAGAGACAAAAGAAGATATCTCTGCTAACAAAGACAATGGTATCTGAGAATTCTCTGCTCTTAAGAAAGGCTTTCATCTCTGTTAAGCCTCATTTTCCTTCAGAACAGATTCAAGAAACTACGTCTTAGAAAAAGAACTAATGACAAATCATTAATCAGATAGTATCATATTTTATCTGTTGTAAATGAAACAAGCTTGTTTTAGAGAAATATTTTTAATTTTACTTTATTCTTGGGTGTTGTATGGAGGGATTATAGTTACATTTGTCAAGTAGTGTGTATATTACTTTTTGAACATTGATAAGCCTTCCCTTGCTTTTCTCTGCTCCACCCACTCTGAGTCATCTTGTTTTTTCCCTTCTCTTCTCTATTTCAGATAAACAAAAAAGGAAGTATTTTATACACTGATTTTTATAAATAAAATTTGAGTACCATCATAACCAATTAAAAACATGCAATGTCATTGTTATTTTGACAATAAATGATCTCTATGTTCTTATGAAGAAAAGCTTTGTCACTGAGAAAGCTGCCAAGATCAGTGTCTTAAGAAGAGTAACCTGTCACTATCAATTTGATAATATATACAGTAATTTCTCAAGATCTTGCTGATGAAAAGTAAATTTACCAGCAGAATTGATTTCTTTAATAACCAAAAAAAAGAAATAGGATGGAATTTTCTTCAACTTTACACTATAACAGTTGAAGGTGAAACATTTTATGTTAAGAAATGTATTTTCTGTAAGTTTTAGTTGCAAAGCACACATGAAAATTGCTGATATAGCTTTTATTCCTTCTGAACAGAAAAATAACTAATTAACAAGCTTACTAACTATAGCATGGTCTACCCAAAACAATTCCCTGAATATAAAATGAAAGATTTATTACTTTTTTCTCTACAACATTTATATATATATAAATATATGCTATTACATTGTCTCTGATCAAGCTGATTTTTTTTCATTATTTACTCAATTTGGTGCAAGATTTCCTAGAAGTCAAAAATCAAACGTGAATAAGTATATGTAGCATTATATTAGTATTTTTCAGATTTTCTATTTCAGTTGAAATTTGGAGAATATTTGGTGTTGAATTTAGTTGCTTCATGGTGACATAAAGGAAAGAATGCAGACAAAATTTATTAGATTATGATGTGGAAACTATGATACATAAAAATATTTGTGTACTATGCGTTAAGATAGTAGGTCCTGTTTTGACAGTCAATCTAATTCCAGCATAGTGGAGAGTTTGGAGTTGCTAACCAAATTTTCTGAGAATTTAGTTTCCTATCTTATTTAATTATAACTGATTTGATTTTTTTCTAGAATATTTTATAATCTCTTGGCACAATGCTTTATAGCGAATGGAAATTTTCTTGGATGTATTCACTGTAGCTTCCCCAGCCATTAAGCAATTTTGTTTGATTTCTACTTATCCTTTTTTTAGCTTTCTGTTTCTAATGCACATTTAACATCTCCAATTAGAGATGACATAATATTAATTAATTTGGTTTTGTGCATGTGAAATCAGGTTTCATAAATGACTTCTTTTTTTCATGTTTCCTTTTCTGTGAAGTGTTAAGCAGATGATGTATAATCTGTTTTGCACAAAAGCTGATTGTACATTTGGATTACACCCACAGATAAAGGTGCAGGAGATATTTTCATGTACCATATAGCATACACCTACACTCAGATATCTATACCTGTTGCATTAACAACTAATATAAATATAGTCCGTCAACCTGCTGATTAAACATAAAAGATAAATTATTCAAAAAGTTGCCATTTCTCAGAAAGAATGGATCTGTGTTTTGGAATGGAAAAAAGTTCTTAATTATGGTGAGACGTCTGAAAAAGGACAGATCACAATGCAAACTATCTCTAAAGATGTAAACCTGAGAACACCCTGACAGCCTTTTATGTATTTCTTAGTTCTCCACAGCAACTTGAGTAAGTAAGAAGCATCATGCTTATGAAATGATTTGTGGAAATGAAAATTCTTCATAAAAATACTTAAAAGAATAAGTAAAGGTTTATTTGAAATAGGAAAAAAAAGGGGGGAAAACAAGATGATTGGAAGGGAATCGGGGGAAAGGGGAAAAAAACATGATAAGGGGCATCAAGGTTAGAGGAGTAATGTACCCACTGCCTGACAAATGAAACTATAACCCCTCCATACATTACCCCAACAATAAAATACAATAAAAAAATAAGTAAACATAATACATGCCCATGTTTTTATGATTCCTAAATACTTTCCAAAGTATTTCTTCTTTTTTTTTTTCTTTTTCTATTTTTTTTTTTTTTGCCAGACATGGGCCTTGAACTCAGGCTTTCCTCAAGGCTAGAGCTCTACCACTTGAGCCTCAGCACCACTTCCAGCTTTTTTCTATGTATGTGGTAACGAGGAATCGAACCCGGGTCTTCGTGCATGCTGGGCAAGCACTCTACCACTAGGCCAAACTTCCGACCCCTTTTCCAAACTATTTCATAGATAGTTCTCTAAAGATTTTGACTGGTTAAAATTATAGATGCTTTTATTTTTGTAGATAAACAGCTTTACCAGAGACTATTTGTGTGAAATAGTGATGTATATGTATTAACATTCAGAGATACTCATGCATCATAAAAATTAAAATAATTAATTTCCCTAAGCATTATTTACATCCTATTTTTAGAAATATTTTTATTACACTATCCTAAAACAGTCTACAATTACACAAGAATTAGAAGTTTTTAGTCTTTAGATTGCATATTTTTGCAAACTAAATACATAATATTGTAATAAATTTAAATGAGTAACAATGAGTTAATTCAACTGTCAAATAAGTATTGCAACAAGACAAACAGTAAATATGTTTTATTGCCCTAATTAATACATTAAACTTGCAACAAATTCGAACTTAACAGAAGTCTATTTGAGTCAAAATTAGCATGCTAATTGGTATTATTTTATAATAATGGCTATTACCTACAAATTACTAATCAAAATGCATTTTTGTTTTACAAATGACATACTTATACTTGGGAGATATCTATATATCAAAAAACGTATATACCAAACACAACATATATAATATATTAAAAATTAATGTAATAAAAAGGCTAAAGTTGTGGAAGATTCTGATTCACACATTGCCTTCCTTCCCGTTATAATTTTTCTTGTTTGTTTTAAGCAAGATTTCTGTTCCAGGATCTGAGCTTTTTTGCTCAAAATTAAAACCACACTACTTTAAGCCATAGCACCACTGCTATCATAGTCTTTTTTTTAGTTAATGAAATAGAAATTTGGAATGTGTAATCATCATATTCCCCTTGTTAACATATTTGGAAAGAATGATAAAGAATATATAATTGACATATATGCTATACTTATTATTCATATGTGCATTTTCAACTATAGCTGAATTATAGGAGCAAGATTCATAGTTAAGGATTTGTGAAATTATATTTTTACAATTGTTAAATTACTTTCCAAGACCAAATCAGGAGTCAGCATTTGAGTCCCTATTTTCATTTTTATAAAGGTTCTGATTAATGAATTGAAGTTTCTAAATTGTCAAAAATATTTGAAGACTATTTCATTAAATAATTTCACCCATTTTCTGTGACATAAATTTATGATTTTGTCAGACTCATTCAATATTACATCAATGAAAACTAGTCATGTGGAACTGCTAATGATCAATTAGAGAATCAGAATTTCGTTCATTGTTCAGGACCTTTGATCATGAAAATGTGGAATGAATGAATAGTCTTTTTCTAAATTGGACAAAATTAATTGCAATAGCTGTAGGAAACATTAGTTTGAAGTAGAGAATAAAAGCAATAAAATTATGCTGAGGGGCCGGGAGTTTGGCCTAGTGATTAAAGTGCTTGCCTAGCATGCACGAAGACCAGGGTTCAATTCCTTGGTACCACATACATAGAAAAAAGCTGGAAGTCGTGCTGAGGCTCAAGTGGTAGAGCTCTAGCCTTGAGAAAGTCCAAGGACAGTGCTCAGGCCCTGAGCTCAAGCCCAGGACTGGCAAAAAAAAAAAGTTAGAAGTGGTGCTGAGACTCAAGTGGTAGAGCTCTAGCCTTGAGAAAGTCCAAGGACAGTGATCAGGCCCTGAGCTCAAGCCCAGGACTGGCAAAAAAAAAAAAAAAAAAAAAAAAATTATGCTGAGAAATTTTGCTAAGTTACAGAAGATATACTTTTTTTCTTTTCTTTTTTATTTATGTATTTGTTGTTGTGTTGTTGGTCATGGGCCTTAAACTGTGGGTCAGGGTTCTTCAGCTAAAGGCATTGTACCACTTTGAGCCAAGCTGACACTTCCAGTTTTCTGGTGGTTATGTGGAGATAAGATTCTCACAGGACTTTTGTTCCTGAGAACCTCAATCTTCAGATATTAGCCTCCTGATTATCTAGGATAATAGACATGAGCCACTGCAGTATGGCTAAAGATAAACTTATTTATTATAGCCTAGAAACTTGACTTTCTAGCCAAACAAGAAGTCTGGGATTTTAAAGCAAAGACCAGCTCAAAGTAATAACAACCATAATTTATACATTTCATTCAATATGTCTGAATTGGGCAGATTAAAGAATAATAAGTAAACACACCTCATACTTTTAAATCCTACTTATTTTGGGGGGCAGTGACAACTTTTGTTAAGAATTGATTTCTTAAGATGATTTCACTGATATATTTTGTCTCTGCCATTGGCCATGTTAATTTTAGTAAAAACTATCTTCAAGAAACTTACCATACGCCTAACTTGGAAAGATGAGATTGAGGAATGAGTGTTCACTCTGAAGATTACAAAATATGTAACAAATCAAAGAATAAGTGAAATAAACCAGAAGAAAATAACATTTAACATGTGTGTATGTGTGTTTGTTTCCTCCTAAATGTTTATCAGGATCTCTTTGAAATTCAGTGTTTACTATACATAATTCATGAATTTCTGTAATATTCATTATGGATTATCCTTTGTCCTCACTTCCTACATCTCTCCAGGAAATTGTAGACTAGAATTTTAAAAAATCCATTATCCAGACATTCTTATTGTCAATAACCATAGAGGAAATTAAATTTGACCAACTCCAAATACAAGGGAAAGTAAAAGAAGGATCATTTTAATGACATCTTATTTCTTTATTTTGAGAAAGCATGTTATTAATAGAGAACATAATTCTTAGACAAAGAAAATGTATGACATTATATCACTTTGTGGAAACGAACACAAGTGCAATATTTCAAGCTATTTGTTCACAGTAGTCATAAAAATTAGGATTGAGGAAGAGAAAATGTAGAACAAAGAACACAAATGAACAAAATATACATTTGTTCCAAAATATTAATTCATAGATAGATACATGTACTATAAATTTCATCATTAATATGAAAACCACTATTTTTAGTTGAATTTTATGAATGAGGAATTCAGTGTTTAACCATTTGCTTTGTGAATGTGAACAGTTGCTTAGAGTGTAGTTGCCAGACTAAAAATCTGGAGATCAACTAGTAGCTTCTAGACTGAGACAGAAATTTCTTTATTTTGGATCATGATTACAATTTAACATTACAAAATTAATATTTAAATTGATTTAAAGTAAACTGTATTATTTTTATTACTTGGTTCCAAATTCCATGTGGTTTCACAAATGTGTAACATTGTATAAAATTATTCAAATCCATCTGGATGATACTATGTATCAAAACTACTGTAATAATTTACCAAAAAGTTAGTGGCTATATTCCATATATATAGGTATATGTGTACATATACAGTATATACATTTATATAAGTATATTGTATTTACATATATATGTTTTCAATATATTATATATGTATATAAATATAAACATATTACATATGTATATATGTCTATGATCACATACAAATCTATTTTGTTGTATATTAATACTGGAGCATCAACTCAAGCCTCACTATCTTTTTTTTTCTTCCTTTCGCCACCCAGGGCTTGTTATTTGACATTTAAAGCACACTTCCTGCTCCATGAAAACTCAAATTTTTCACCGCATATTTCTATTAATCATGAGTCTATTGTGGTTAGCTATTTATTTTTCTCAGAGCTTTGTTGGTACAAATATGATCAGAAGAGTTGTCTGAACATAACGTGGAAGGTGAAGGGAAAGATTCCGCTTCCAGTTTCAATGCAGATATTCGGCAAATCCCGCAAGCCTGAAATGTGAGTTGGCTCTTAGTCTGGGTTTAGTTTCCACGCTAGGGGAGTAGAAATTCCATGCCCCATGTAGGCTTTGATTATAAAACCAGTATCAGTACGATGGATCCTATTTACTTCTGAATTTCTTTGACTTTGTAAATTGGTCTTAAAGGCTTATGTGATTAATTGGGCCCAGTAATGTAACCTATTCCTCTCTTTACTGTCTCCCTACATAAAGATTGATAATTAGTTTCTTTTTTTTTTCTCTTTTTACCAGACCTGGGCTTGAGCTCAGGGCCTGAACACTGTCCTTGGACTTTCCTCAAGGGTAATGTTCAACCCTGAGCCACCGCACCTCTTCTGGCTTTTTCTATGTATGTGGTACGGAGGAATCCAACCCAGGTCTTCGTGCATGCTAGGCAAGCACTGTACCACTAAGGCCAAACTCCTGATTAGTTTATTTAACTACATTAATACAGTTGCATTTACTATGTAATTAACACATTCTCATATTCACAATATCATTAACTTGTGAATACAATTGGAATACAATTCCAATGCTTTATTTTCCAGTTCCTGTTATTTTATTTATGCATTTTAATCATTGGGTTTCCTAAAGAAAGAGCTGAACAGTATGAAAGAAGGTAGACATATATATCTTGTTTGATAATATGTTATCATTGAATAAAAATAAAGTATCAATAAACTGTATTCACTTAGCAAAAATCACATTGTAAATGACTGAAATTTTACAAAATGTACTAATTGTCTATTATTCTCATTTTCATAAAATTAAGCATTTAGTTGTTTGAGAATTATCTACATAATTTGAGGTAATAATAGTAAATTATGAAAATAGTGAATAAGTTATTTAAATAAATGCAATTCAATGTAAACATTTTCTGCCACATTTACATTATATGAAAGGTAAAAAAGAAAAAATGCATTTACTTTACAGATAAATTATCAGTGATTATATCAGAAATGACATTTATTGGTAGTTAATTGACTTTTGTCTATTTTAGAGACTAAGGAGATCCTTTCAGTGATATCGCAGACTCATGTAACAATGCATTTTTTCAACTAATCCATTTTGTTAAAAAGACAAGACTAATATTAAATTATTCAATTAACAGTTGGGTTGATTTGTATGACATTTTCTCAGTTCTTGAATAATAAATGTCCTTTTCATGTAGTCAAAGGCAAGCATATTGTATTTTTATCCCTTCTGAAAACCTAGAAAATTAACAGTTTGGTTTAGTTCTTGACCTGGAATTAATTTCTGTATCATCAAATAATTATTACCTAGTGACTTTCAATAAAGTGAGAAATTGTTTATTGTACTGCCTACTCAGTAATTGCAATGTTAGGAAGTTGTTCAAAATGTTTTTCTTCCTTATATTATTTAACACTTGAAAAATAATTTTAAAGCAAATTATTCAGTGCATCCATATTGTCAGCATAGATTTAGATGATTTTTCTGGTCACAGATCATTGACCCAATAACTTGAGTCATTTTGTTCATTGGAGTCCATTAGACACCAGACATCTATGGTAATGGCTCAATTCTGCTCTCAAAGCAAAGATAAAAATTGTCAGGTCATTTCTAAAGATCAAATACACAGTAGGTTGAAGTGAATACATTGAGCAAGAATATCAAGCATAATGTGCCATCATTCAAAATTGAAGTTAAATATTGATCTAACTCCCCTGGTATTGGTGATATTCCAGTATTTCTTCTAAATTCTCTACTGAAATCATAAAGGATATTTTGTTACAAGGAGAATATTTAACTACTAAAATTATTTTAAACTGGATTGTCCCCTGGGCCAATATTATATCCAAAATACTAAGAACAGATATATTGTAAGAAGAAAGGTAGTATTTACTCAGATAGAGCTTGGGAAATCATTCTGAGTGCATGATTACTTTATCACAATCTTCTATTGATAGGTAAGTCAAAGTTAATTCAAACACTGATAGACTGAAATCTGAAGATAAGTGGAGATCTAAAGCAGGTGAAGTTACAGTAGGAATTCTCTCTCTTTTTTTCTATTTTTTTTAGATGAAATGGGGGTATGAATTCAGTAATTAGCTTGTTGACTTGTTTTTTGTTGTTCATCTCTTGTACTTCAACTTAAATCAAGTTTCCAATCCAGATTTTTATTGGTTACTTTGGAAAGGGAGTCTCACATACATTTCTTTCTGGGATGGTATTGAAGAACAATCATTAGGACCTCAGAATCCTGATTACTGGAATGACCTATTGATATTTAGTATATCTGTTTCCTTGTCAAGATCTAACTAAATAATCAAAAACCTCCTTTTACTTTCAAGAATTTTTGACTGTTGCAGATATTTTATCTAGATTTTATGAAAAATGTTGATCTGCTATGAGCAGATGTGCTAGGTTTAGAAACAGAGGCTAATAATACTGTATTGCACTTGAGAGGAGACTATGGAGTATGTATGAGAGAATTCAAGAATGCCATCAAAGATTTGATCTTATCATCTCTATTTTGTACTGAATTTAATTAAAATGACAGAACTCCATTTCAGGGTGAAATTCAAACTTCAGACTATAGAGGTATGAGATTTTCAAGACAGACTGGGGATATCAACAAAGGAATAGTTGATTTAATTATAATGGGTAGGAAGTGCATATCAGAGTCTTCAATAATTTCAGTCTAGTATCATGGAAAATTGTAAATAAAAAATAGGATTTTTAGACTTCTTTCTCCTAAGAGTTTGCATAATAGTTTTGTTCTATAGTCTTAAAAATTTTATACTTCTTAGGCAATAAAGACATCTATTGATCACTGCTTTTCCTTGCTTTAAGTCATTTTTTTCTATTTCATTAGAAACAGAAGCTATATGGTATAATAAAAATTAACATGAGATCACTAGCACCTGATGAGATAGTTTTTTTTTCTTTTTTTCATATATTTTTATTGTAATTAATAGAAGGGTTACATGATATTTGCCAGATGGAAAATACATTAATGCACATACATTGATACCCTTTCACATGTTTTGGTCCCCATTTCCCTCCTCCCACCACCACCCCTCATCTTGTTTTCCCCCCTTCCCTAAACAATTTCAAATAACCAAATATATCCTAGAGGTCCTTTCATTTAGCATCATACTATATGTCCTATGTATCAAAGTTTTGCTCTAGGAGAGCCCAAGGTTTCTACTGATAATGACAAATGAGGGAAACCATTGAGCCTAAGTTCCTTTGAGTCTGGCTTACTTCACTTCATATGATCTTTTCTAAGTCTTTCCATTTCCTAACAAATGGGGCGATCTCGTTGTTTCTGACAGCAGCATAGAATTCCATTGTGTACAAATACCACATCTTGTTGATCCATTCATCAACTGAGGGACATCTAGGTTCGTTCCATATCTTTGCTATGGTGAATAGTGCTGCAATGAACATTGTTGTGCTAGTGGATTTAGTATGTCCTTGTTTCTGGATGATTGGGTAAAAGCCAAGTAGTGGAATTGCTGGGTCATAGGGGAGCTCTATGTTTAGTCTTTTGAGGAACTGCCATACTACTTTCCATAGTGGTTGAACGAGTTTGCACTCCCACCAACAGTGTAGTAGTGATCCCTCCTGGCCACATCCCCTCCAGCATCTGTTGTTATTCATTTTCCTGATACTGGCCATTCTAAATGGAGTGAGGTGGAATCCTAGAGTTGTTTTGATTTGCATTTCTTTTATGACCAGAGATGTTGAGCATTTCTTCATGTGTCTATAGGCCATTTTTGTTTCTTCTTCAGAGAAGACTCTCTTTAAGTCTTTGGCCCATCTTTTAATGGGATGGTTGTTACTTTGGAGATTAGATTTGGATTGATTCAATTTTTTGAGCTGTTGATATATTTTTAGATATGAGGCCTTTGTCTGTTGTACAGTTGGTGAAGATCTTCTCCCACTCTGTAGGCTTCCTAATTAATTTACTAGCTATGTCCTTTGCCATAGAAAAGCTCTGCAGTTTAATGCAGTCCCACTTATCCAGCCTTTCTCTGATTTGTTGTGATTCTTGGTCCTTATTAAGGAAGTTTCGACCTGTGCCAAGGAGGCCTAGTGTATCTCCTATTGCTTCTTGTAAAGTTTTCAGAGGGTCGGCTTTTACCTCGAGGTCTTTGATCCGTTTGGAGTTAATTCTACTGCAGGGTGACCAAGAGAGATCCAACTTTAGTTTTCTGCATGTTCTTAACCAGTTCTGCCAGCACCACTTGTTGAAGAGGCTGTCTTTCTTCCATTTTATTTTTTTGGTTCCCTTGTCAAAGATTAGGTGGCCATAGGTCTGTGGTTTAATATCTGGGTCCTCAGTTTTATTCCATAATTATCAAAACAGCTTGGTACTGGCACAAGAAGAGAGAGTTTATGGAAGATTCCTTCTTACACTATTTCATTATTCTAGCTTTAGGTTTAAATAAAAGTCTTAAAGTGGACATTGGATATAAAATGTATAACTTTTAGACTATGCTCATTGTATCTTCCCTTCACTCCGTCATATTTTTCTTCAATTCTATCTGGATTCCTTTCTCATAAATGATAGTTTCTATCTGTGTATGAACACCATATTAAGATATTAAATTATAATATCATAATCTTTGTGTTCCATAAAGCATTATCTTTCATTGTTTAAATCCTTTACCCCATCTCAAACACATACCTTGCATCGGGCAATAATTGCTGACTTCAATTCCTCAATAATCTTCATTTTAAGCCTCTAATCATTGGCCCAAAATGATCTTGACCTTCAGATTATTTTGCCTGTCAATTTCTTGCTCCCTCATAAATATTACGATTTATGTTTCTAGTAACTTTTTAATACTCTTAACATCGAAGTATCCTTTCTTTTTCCTATATATGAAGAAAAACATTAGCAATGTCAAGCCTCAAGGCATTTATACTGCAAGAGACCTTTTTTTTTTATAAAACTAGCTCTGAGTGACAGATGGAAAAAAATATTTTCACAATTTTTACCAATACAGTTGATAACACTGCATCTCCTTTCTTGAGCTGTTTGTGGCAGTTATATTTGTTTCCTTTCTGATGTGCTAGTATTTCTCCAACACAAAATGATATTTATAATCTGAATTTTAATAGCAGCCTTGAACACTGAATCATTTCTGTGTCTCACAAAATGTTTTGCAAAATGAGTCCCATTTTATACACTTTTGTCAGGAAAAGGCCTTTGAAAACGTCAGGATGCTTTACCTGCATTTTGTCTATTTTGCCATTCCCTGGGATAATATTATTTTGTGTTCATTCATTATGATAAACTGTGCCAACTGTAAGCAACATAAGAAGTTGATACTTTGTGTCAACTTCATGAATCATTGAAACTGACCAACATAGTATTCACATTAAATTTACACTCCATGATTATTAATCATCTTGGATTTTCCTTAATTCCATTTGCTAAAAATTGTTTCAAATAACTGAAAGTGGTCACATTTAATTCATGACTCTTTTTCATCTGTTCTTATGTGTCTGATCATTTCTGGAGGGAAAAAATACCTTAGTGATTCAACTTTTTTTAATTTTTTTATTGAATTTTATTGTCGGGGTAATGCATAGCGTGTTTAGAGTTACATTGGTCAGGTAAAGAGTGCATTACTTCAGGAACGTTTATACCCCTTCTCATGATTTTGTTCCCATTTCCCTCCCCGACTCCCTTCCAATCATCTTGTTTTCTGTATTCAACTTTTGTTTCTTGACCATAAAATTCAGGGGTTGCTATCAATGTCTCCCAAACCTTGACTACTTCTCTCAATAATATGGCTTAGCTATTTTCCTAGGTGAATATTTAACAAATTCAGTAAGATGATGATTTTTTAACCTGTTGAAAAGGCAATAGGAATATTTAACAACTATTTCTTAATTTAATTTTATTTCATTATAAAGGTGATGTACTTAAGTAAATAAGGTAATGCATACATTTGTTATTGACCATTGTAACCTCTCCCTCATTGTCTACTGTAATTTATTTTTTGGGATAACATATAGAGGGTTTACAGTTACATTCTTCAGTAAAGGATGCATTACTTCTGGAACTTTGATACCCCTTCTCATGTTTTTGTCCCCCTTTTCTTCTCCCCAAGCCCTATTCATATTTTATCCCCCTTCCCTTCCCTAGTTCAAATAAACACATAAATGTATTTACCATGTATCAAATTTAAATACAGTAACCACATGAGGTTAACCAAAAGTGGACAATAGAGAAAAGAAATAACTTCACATACTTCATTACGAACAACAATCACAAAGATAAACCTCTTGTTTCCACACTATGGTTTATCTTCAGATTGTGTACATCTTTCACCTTTTACAATACAACAATTTTTTTTCTACTCTTCGCCTGTTACTTCCTCATCCTGATTTCTTATTACTGTTTTTTCAAATCATTATTCAGGGAAATTTAAATGCAAAAAAGATGATTTGAGGGAATGTGGGAGGGGAAGTGGGAGAAAAACTTGAGAAGGGGTATCAATTAGTAATGTACCCACTACCTGATGAATATAACTGTAACCCCTGTATATATTACCCTGACAATAAAATACAATAAAAAGTAATATTTTCAGACATTGTTTATTTTGTCTATGAACATATTTCTTCTTGTATTTAGGAACTCCTGTACATCCAGTCCCATCCCTTCCTTTGCCATCCTCAAAAAAAAAAAAAAAAAAAAAAAACAACCTTAGTTGGTATTTCTTTGTCTGTTAAATATGCATAAATTCTAAATTTATATGATTTTGGTTCTGCATCAACTCCCAAATGCATTAAAATGTGCATGTTTTTTAGTTTACTTTTCTCTCAACTGCGAGGAATCTATTCAGTCTTTGATTTTATTTTGATATCTTGATACCTTTATTTCAGTTTTTTGTCTGAATTTACTTCCATAAGACTTTTTCTTTCCAGTCAAAATTTCAATGAAATTCCTTTAACTGATAATATTGAGGACCACCATGTTGCTAATTCCACTACTTAATTCTCAATTATTTTGCATTGATAATATTATAGATCAGGCTTCCTATCCCAGATATAGTCTACCCTTTTCTGCCACTCACCATTCAACAATAAGTGTTTTGAAACGAAGAATTGTGTTTTTGAAGTAGGATCCACCTAACTGAAAAGTTTACTACTCTATTCTCTAATTCTCTCACATCCTTTCCCTGCTTCCAGAGTAGCTAACTTGGATTCCAGATGTATAGATCATCATTCATGGTTCTAGCCACTTTTACTTTTTGTATATTGGGTGAAAATAATCAATTTTGGTTTCATAGGTTCTCACATGATTATATTTACCTTTTCTAGAAATCTTTTTTTATCCCTCCCTTCATCATTTCCCTTTCACATATCTATCAAGTAGTATTAAACTTGCCAATCTTCATTTTTCCTAATTTCCACATATGAGAAAACATATGGATGCCTTACAGGAATGCTCCATTCTCAATAACTACTTACCAATAAGCTCACTCCCAAATGAGTATAATCTTGAGACAATTTCAGTGTAAGTATTTTAACAGGCCAAGTCATAACAGGAATCAGACAATACATAGAACAATGCATTCTTTAGAAATCAACTAAGACAACAAAAAGGTATTTTTGTTGTTTTTTTCCCCTTTGTTTATTTTTCTGACCTGGGGCTTAATCTCTGTTCCTGGGCACTGTGAACCCCAAGATCCATTTGCTCAAGGCTAGGACTTTACCACATGAGCCATACCTCCAGTACTAGCCTTGTTTTGGTGATAAATTAGAAATAAAGTTTCGTATGCTTCTCTGTCTAAGCTGGCTTTCAACTTCTATCCTGGGATCTCAGTCTCATAGGGAGCTAGAATTACAGGCTAAAAATGAAAATTCAAAAGGTACTTTTAGGACATTAATAGATTTTCTTAAGAATTTTAAAGTATTCCAAAGAATTCTAAAAAATTAGGAGAAAGAAATAATATTTAAGTAGATGTTTATGGAAATGTTAAGTGTGACTCTGTTTTAAAAATATGCTGTATATACCTATGTGCAAGTTAAATTCTAACTACCCTTGTTAAATCTTTTAAAGATGAACAAAA
The DNA here is from genome assembly GCF_031878675.1 of Megascapheus bottae. NCBI lineage: Eukaryota > Metazoa > Chordata > Mammalia > Rodentia > Geomyidae > Megascapheus > Megascapheus bottae. The sequence continues at coordinate 31,280,182 of NC_143519.1, forward strand.
TATTTAAAACAGATGATTGGAACATTGAATCACTAAAATGTTCATGAGAATTTGAAATGCTGAAATACAAGGACTAAGAATTATTTTTTAAGTAACTGTTACAAATAAACATACTTTATTTCAAAACATAGTAACAGTTTAAAATAAAGTTTATAGACCTAGAAGGGAAAAAATGTGTTTTTTTTTAGAAAAGAGGGCCAAACCATAAGCATTAGACAAAATTTAGAAGCCTAATATATATCAAAATGGTATTCCCAAAAGAAGAACACGAAGAAAAAATTAAAAGACATATTTAAGTTTATTATAGCTGCTTAAAGTTTTTGATGAGTACATCTATTTTGTACCTGCTCAATGAAACACAATCAACAGCAAATTGAAGAAGCCTATACAAAACATATTACATGACAATTGTTAAAACTAGCAGAGGAAAAAGGCAATAAAATAAAACTAATAAAAGAAAATCAGCTGAAGCATTTACCACTTTTAAACACAAAAGAAAATAAAATGGAACAATATCGTTAATTAATTAGGTCTGTAAGGTAATAGCCTTCTCAATGCTAGCAGTCTATCACTTGAGCTACAGCACCCCTTCCAGCTTTTCCTGAGTATGTGGCATGTACAAAATATAGTTCTTGATTATATTCTCCCCTGACTGTCTACTTTGTCTACCACTTTCCCTTGTATCAATTTCTTACTCTTGTTAGGCATTGACCTAGATATTGTGAGTGTGTGTGTGTGTGTGTGTGTGTACATGCAAGTGCACACATGAATGAGTATATATATGTGTGTGTGTGTGTGTGTGTGTGTGTGTGTGTGTGTGTGTGTGTATTTCCCCATCTCTCTCTCTGTATATCCATATATATCCATAGATGCTATTTATACTTCAGCTAATTCTTTAGTTTGCCCTTAAATACTTTTCTTTTTCTTTTTTACATTATTAATTAAACATTTATTAACATTGATTTTTACATCATATTTCAAATGTCATGTTTAACAAACAAGTATTCAAGAAGGAAATCTCTATATACAATCCCTGGCACTTAGATTTTAGAATATAACTAAAATTAAGCTGACCGTTTATATGTCATAGGTAAATATTAATATATGTCACCAGTGCATACCAGCCCAATGTGTGTACTTGTAGATTTATGACATTGTAGCCAACAAAACTATGCAATCTTTGTTATTCTGGATCTGCCTAAAATCACATTTATGCTGTAATTATCAGTGAATTGTAATTTAATGCTCCATTTTTAAAACACATACCTCTTTCACTTCTATAATTATATTTTCACCCCTTACTTGGACTTATTCTTCATTGTTTTCTATTTCCCTTAAACAGGGTTGAGCTATGTTCATGTTATTTGGGAGAAGATATTATATATATATATATATATTTATACAAACATATACATATATATGAATTCAAAGATAGAACTCTTTCATGAAGATCAATTCTGTTTATTTGATACCTATTTATCATTAATATTGACGCACGTGTATATACATATTCAAGAATATACATTATCAATATAGACTATCAAGTTTTTGCAACACTGTTTTGAATTTTAAAGATAAAAATAATTTCTAAATACATTTAGAAGGATTTTTTAGGATAATTACAGTATTAAAATTGGTATGACTTAACAACCAGTTTTTAAAATGTCTCTCATACTAAAATACGTATTTCATGGTCTTTCTCACTGGTCTATGATGAACAAAAGGTAGCAATTTGTTTTGAGAAAATTAAGGAGATAATTCAAATCTATCCAAGACTAATCTCAGTTCTCTATATTCAATATTCAAAGAAGAGCAATATAAAAATATTTTAAAAATACCAAAAAATGAACAACAACAAAAATACCCATCAACTGTAAGGATATTGAACAGGCAAATGACCAGTGCTTTTCTGTGTGGAGAACTGATTTCATCTTTATTTTTTTTTTCTAGAAATTATTGTCTCCGTCCTTTTTAGTACACATTTGTGGAGTCCATGTTTGATGCCCATTCATGCATAAAGTTTCTTCGGGTCTCTTCCCTTGCCTCTGTATCAGGATTTGCGAAGCTACAGTCCAATTTCAGCTTTCGCTTTAATGGATCTCTCCTTGAGGCTGCATGACAGTTTTACAGAAATGGAGCCATCTCAGATGATCACACACAGGGTGGTCTGTCTGCTGCTTTCACTTTCCAAACATCCGTGACTATGTGAAATTGTTTTTTGTTGTGTTAGGAGCACCTTCTGTCCAAATGCCTGTGGCTTTCTTATTTCGTCTCATCCTTCAACCAGCTGTTTGAGTCTGTCTCCTACAATCATCGCCACCTTTCCATGGAAGAAAAATCCCCACTGTTTGCAGATTCTTTCCTGTAATCCTGCTTGCTAAATCACTCAGCTGAAGGGCATAGAACTTACCTTGCTTTCTATTGATGTGCTGTTTTTTACTTTATACTCTCTTCTTCTTGTCGAAGTGAAAACTTTGCACAAAAAAATTGGCACAAACGTATGTTTGGTGTACTTAAAGAAATTCTCGATTTGGTGGGCCTGGAGTTTGGCCTAGTGGTAGAGTGCTTGCCTAGCATATATGAAGACCAGGGTCCGATTCCTCAGTACCACACACATGGAAAAGCTGGGACTGGTGCTGTGGCTCAAGTGGTAGAACACTAGCCTTAAGGAAAGCCCAAGGACAGTGATCAGGCGTTCAGTCCCAAAGTTTGACAAAAAGAAATTCTCTATTTTATGTATGAAGGACGAGCACAGTTTTCTCCTAAAATGTACTTTTCTTTCTTAAATGCATACTGTTCTTATGAAAGGGTAGAATGTAAGCAGCACCTACAGAATGCATTAATTCTTTGTGTGCTTATTGATGATTTAAAAGTTAGGACATAATGACAATGAGCTTTGCTGGAATTTTTCTTCTTGAATCCCATAAATATCACTTTCGCATACCAATAAAGTTGAGAACCTTGGCACACAAACACTAAATTTCATTGATTCTCTTTGGGAATTTTTCACTTTTTTTTTCTTAAAAAATGTGGGGGGCATTTCTACAGCTGCTTCTTAGCCCCACAAATCAACCCTTTTATCTATTTATAAAGGCTCAAATATATTCTATATGAAAGTAAATACCTATAATGAGACTAACTCTGAAATTACCTTGGCTTTTACCACTTAAAGTTAGAAAAATAACATGTGTTTTTAATAAAGGTCCTCTCAGACTGTTCTTGTACTTCTGGTCCCAAGGACATGTGTTACTTTGGTTAAATAAGAATGAAATGTACAAAGAAAAGAGAACCATCTGGATTCTCAGCCTGTTATGGGCTTATGGGAGATGGAAGCAGAAGGATCATGAGTTAAAGACCAGTCTAGTCTAAGTCAATAAGAACACATATCAACACAAAAATGCAATAAAAAAATCGGCATGCACGAAATAAATGTAAGAATCCTTGTATAGTGTATGAAACAGTGTTCTGGAAGCATCTGATCATAAATGAACTACTAGGAAAATATGATATTGCTGTCATGTAGACACAAAATTTGCTTCCTGGTTAATTTTCCTAGTTTCTAAGCCCCAACCAACTAACATCAGTAGTATACCTTACTCTTACACTGTACTAAGTTAGAGAATGAAAAGACTGTATTCACTGTAAAAGATTTCTTTAGAAATTTGAGTGATGGATATTATTCCAATGATTTCACTTATGTTTGGTCCCAAAAGCTGAATCAGATGTTTATACAGCTAAAGGGGGATATGTGCTTCCACAGTTATTATCACAGCAAGCTTCTACAGAGAAATATAGACTTCTGGCTGTCCCACGGGGTTGTGATTCTCACATAGTTAACCATATTCTAATTTTTTCATAACATAATAATTAAAAATATATCAATATATTTTACTATCCCTTGACAAGTCAGGAGAAGAATATATAATGCTCATCGGCAGTATGAGAAAAGCAGTCTTCAACATTTGGATATACTTTGAACACAAAGGTCATGAATTTTTTTTTCCCAGTAAGAGAGGTTATTTCTGTCTCTGCACCATGAGTTAGAATTAATCCAGGAAGAATGGACACACAGCAAACCAGGGAGAAGATGCAGAAAGCACAAAGGTCTGTGGGTAGATGAAGCAAAATGTGTTTACAAATTTACAGGTAGTGTTTCAGGGTCAAAGGAAAAACAGTGTAAAAGGAGATAAGACTGAAAGTTCAAATGGAAACAAAGGCCTTCTTTTAAGTCAGCCCTTATTTGAAAGATTCAAAGAGGCTGAGTGAGAGTTTGACCTAAACATGTTAGGCTATGAAGAAAAAATAAACCAATAAGTCAAGATAATATTTTAGCTGGCTATTTGGGAATTTAAGCAAATGAACAATGTAAAAACAACAGGTTACCATAAAAGGATAGCAATAGGCAGATTTAGGAAGGCTTATAGGTAAAACTAATTTTCTGATTTTTTTTGTTAGGTATGACTCATTATAATGGGTTTTAACTAAGGTCTATATCAAAGCTAATATGACCCTGTTCCAAAACTGAGTCACAAAATTGGAAACACAAATGATTCAGTATGTTTATTCTCTTTTACATATCCTTTGGCAGATGTAGAAATTGTCATAGGGAATGACAAATTACATGACAATGCAGACCCCAATGCAGACCCCTCTACTTAGGATATTTTTCCAGATGGCTAGTAAATGCAGTAGCTGCTGAAGTATGATGATGCTATTCACATTAGATGTTATGGGATTATTTCTTACAATAATCTAAATAATCCCAGTAAACAGATATTTAGTTAATAGTTGGTTAATTTCATATTTTTATAGGTTGAGTAATATATAACTAAACAAAATGTGATAAGGGTTCTGGAAGTAAATTAGATATGTTCATACTTCTTAAAAATTCCCTAATTATTTTGCCACAAGCAAAACATGATATTCTCTTCACATTGTTTTAAAGACTTTTTATTGAGATTACAGTTAATATTCACATTGTAGAGCAGTTAAAGAGAATACTGAACAATCCTTTAAATAAATTGCATGCAGCATTCTCAAGAACATATAAATAATATATTTAATATCACTTTGAATATCTATTTTGATTAGTACAGATACTAATGCATTAGATAATATGAATGGTAGAAGACTGATGGGGTATCTGGTTAAGAAATAAAAGCCTTATGATATTGAGTTTTGAGTGTAATCTGTCATTTGATAATCAAGCAGAGTTGTCAAATAGTTTGTTAGGTATTGGAGTCTAACACTCAGAAGAATTCTGTGGTATACAAGTAGAAAGAGATAAATAATTTATGAACCTCTGATTATTCAAGGCAGGTGGATGACTGTTTTTCATACCCTAAATTAAATAATAATATCTTGGACATCCTGAAAACTAATACCATGAAAGGGAGGATTGATGAAGATTAGTTTAAAAGGAAATTGAGGAATATTGTAAAAATTGAGCAGTCATCTTGGCATCAATAGAACAACTGAGTTGTATGTTAGAAAATTGGAAATGACCAAGAACAGTAAATAAGAAAATAAGAAAAATCTCAGGTCTCAAATAAGAAAAATCTCTCAAGCTCGATTCACAGAAAGATATTGTGAAATTATATTAACAAGACTAAGTATTCATCCAGAAGCATTTCAATAGATTGCATTTCTATAGACAAGTACAGAGTTTTATAATTTTACATTTTCAATTCAGATATTCTTATATTTTATTATAAGACACTATGCCATACTGTTCATTTTTTTTACATTGTTCGAGTCTTCATTGGTATAATTTGGTATAATATTGTATCCCAGTAGTTGATTAATGTTGACAAATTTCTATGGTGGTCAGTAAGCATGTGTATACTTTATTTAGATAAGTTTGGAAATATTAAGTTATTCATGTATTCAATATCTTTTCATCTTTTGTATCTCCCAAAAGTATAATATTTTGAGAACTGTGTACTTTATTCTGCAAACAGCCTTTCATAATTTATAGTTTTTCTTCTGAAATATGTTCACAGTCATTATAAGTTTTAGAGAAAATCACTTTTTCAAAATAATCACTTCTGTTATATAAAATTAACCTGTTTTCTAGTAACATTGTATGAATATAGCAGAGGTAGACTGGATTAAACTTAGTTCTGAGAGCTTCAGGATGTTGCCCAGGATTTCTTGCTTTTTTTTTTTTTCCTGTCTTGGGTCTTGAACTCAGGTACTATCCCTGAGCTGTTCAGCTAAGGCTACGGCCCTACCACTTGAGCCACAGTTGCCAAGTTTTTCTGACTGTCCACATGTTTATTCTGATATTATTATGGTGTATTGATGGTCCCCTTTGAAGAGCAGACCAACTACACTCACTATGAAGACAGTGAGATTGTTTTCACTGAATTGAGCTTTAAGAGATTTCCTGATTGTGTACTTCCACCTTTCGTTGGCAATGGATTTAGAAATGAGAGCTTTATGTGTAATGTCTTTCTATATTTAAGAATACAGAATATCTCCCCAAACACAACATAAGACACCATCACCCTTTTCTGCTCTGAGATGGCATTTTCCAGTCTTTAGAAACATAAGAAATTTCTTTTTTCTTTAGGACTGTTTCAAAAAAATGTTAAATAAGTAACTCAATCGTGTCAGTTTTCCTCCTACAGCATCTCTAGGGTTACAATTGGGAGAGGGAGTTGGCAGCCCACATTAGTTTGTCATCTTATTAAGAACCAGAAGTCAATTCTGATATACTGCAGAAATCTAATTCTTCAAACTGACAAAATTGATATTTAAATCAGGCTATTGTAATAATGCTCAAGCAGATTGCTTTGCAGGTGTCTAAAAAATCTTATAAATAACCTTTTCTAACAAGCAGTATGTGGCATATCATCCAAAATGAGAAAGTATGTGTGTGTGCTTTAAAAAGTGAACATTTTAAACTTTTAACTCTCGTAAGATATGCAAATACCAGGTTCAGTTTAAGTGATGTTCTCTTTTGGTACTATCAGAACTCAGTAAACTGGCGTTAAATCATAGCGCTTTTAAGTCATCCACTTACCAAAAATCAAAGCAAGTAAAACACAAAACAAAGTACACACACACACACACACATACACACACACACACACACACACACGTGTACACATGCATATACAAATGAACAAGCCCAAAACAAGAAATAATATTTTTAATAAACACAAAAAATCCAGTATGGTTCATACAATTATTCTATGAGACCAGCTTAAGTAGTATATATCAGATTTATGATACAAAATCAGAGGCAATTGAGTAAAAATCCCGAATCAATAAGCTAAAACGTTGCCACCCAATATTTATCTAAAATTGGCAGAATTTTAAGCTATAAATATCTTAGCAAATTCGCATAAGTGTAAAATTTACACACGTAACATTTAATGTACTAGTTCTGTATTCATAGTTAACAAGAGCCCTAATTCACTAAATCTCTTCAGCGTCTATGAATAAGTAAGCCAAGAATAGTGAGCTTATTCACTCCAATGGAATACAAGGTCCTGTTCCTTGACAGCATCTGTCTTTTTAAAAAAAAATATTGTTATTGTACTGTTCCTTTGTGAAAGCTTTATTTTATTATTATAATTTTAAAACTTCTGAAAAAATAGTGGGCCAAGCTTTAGTCCCAGGGAGATGATAAGCAGGGGCAACTGACTCCATAGCCTGCCAAAGAGAAATCAGCATTACTAACATCCTACCTCAACACATAATAAAACAAAGGCACTGTGGCATTTCTTAGGTTGAGGGCCTAGGTTCAATGCCCACTATACTTATCCACAAATTGAAACTTGAAATGCATGATAATTTCCACTCCTTATAGCCACAGAACACACTAAAAATTGCTCAGAAAAATATTTGACAGCATAACTTCAATTTATGAATTTTCTGAGGTTTCATGGATTACCACAGCATAACTTCAATTTATGAATTTTCTGAGGTTTCATGGGTTACCTTTATGACTAAATTTAGATATTAATGACTCCTATAAATAAGTGATAAAAGATATAAAGAATTTAACATGATTTATGACCTTGCTATAGTTTTCTGGTCCTGTGAATTCATAAATCTGAGGACTTATCTGACCATCTTTGAATCAAACACAGTCCTATTACTTCTGCCTTCCTGACAGTCAATAACTATTTTGAAGCTTAGGGCTCTGGCTTACTCAGTATCAACAGAAGCCAGAAACTCTATTAAATCAAATGCACTAATATTTGGCTAGGTTTATTAAAAGCAAATAACAGTCCATTCTCTTGGTTTTTTTTTTAGTTTAATAGATTTATAAAATGTTTACATATCTATTTTATCATAGATTGTAATTACTTTCATTTTATTCAAAGTTTTAGAAAAATGTTATGGGGTAGGAAAAACTTGTATAGAAATCTGAATAACATGGTATCTCTTCTTTATATACTTGTGGAAGCTAAATTTTATGACTACATTAAGGAGATAACATTTGTTGTTGTTGTTAATGGCAGTTTACATGAACAGTGTTAATTTTACATATCTTCAACTTCATTTATCATTTTGTATAGTGTTGCTTTAAACTTCCTGGGTCATCTCAGAATATAAAAATGTGCTCAACTTGATAGAAATAAATTGTATGTTGGTATGGTATCTGTCCATAAGTACTCAAAGTAATGAGTGGACATTTGGAAGTTGATAAAAGTGATAACTGTTAGCATTATGAAGAGCTAAAAACAAAAATTTAGATATTAGAAATATGCAAACTTTTATTTATTCTAAAAACATATACATACTTGTTGGAATAGTTTACTCATTTAGTTGTATTCAAATGCATAATTTGAAATATTTCATGTTTCCTGTATTTCATTTCATATATAATCAAATATATGGTGAGATTAGTTACAACTTTTACAAATAAGACTAGGTTACATATTGAAGTTCACATTAATTCCAATTAAAATATTAAGTTGATTCCCAAGTGTAGATTCTTTACTATATTGTAATATTCTAAAATACTCATGGTCTGTTATTTTATTGTTCAAAGAAGGATGATTGTAAAATAACATTTTTAAATTATACTTCAAAGAACTCTGTTTGACAGGTTGTTAAGGTTTATTCTCTCAGTTTACCATACTTCATATTCACTGAAAATGTTTTTTTCCTCACCTCTCTCGCCATAACTCAGTCTTGAAGCAGTGATTACTCATCCTGTGAAATGATGGGTATAGACAGTAAGCCCAGGATAAAAATATTTCCCATCATCTGCTTTCTGTCAAGATGTTTATCACTATATCATTATATACTAGTTTTAATATCTTTTTTCTACTATAAAAATAAATGTTATTTAAGATATTGTTGATAATTTATAATGTTAATACTCAATGAGCTATAGTATTGAAATACAAGACAAAATAAAGAAAATGAGTTGAATTTCTGGATAAACTTTGGGAGAAAGTTATAAGTTATGGTGGGAAATTTTTCATGGAAGTTAGAAAGGCAAATCTGGGAATAAACAGTCAATCCGGAGTAATTGCCTAATAACCAAATGTGCTAACAGCAGGATTCAGGCAGGGAGTCTAGAAGAGAAAAAAAATAGTAATGAAACCTTTCTAGATAGAAACTAAAGAGCTGCCAACCCCAACTGTCAAATGTCTATGGGAGAAATTATTGTGATTAAAAATGAAGTGGACTACGTAGGAAATTTTCAGAGGGAAAATGGTCTACGGGGAAGTTTATTTGCATCTAGAGTATTTACAAGCAGCTGGAGAACAAATTAAGTGTTGAAAGGATTCTGCATATCAGTCATGTTCTTGCTGTTTTTTTTTAAGATCTCTTCTGTGGAATAAATGGATCTTCTAACATAGGTGGTATGTCTCCTTTTGGTTTAGTTGCACTAGACACACATAAATGAGTACATTTTTTGTTCCCAAAATTTTAATGTAGCTACACTGTCTCCCTAAATCTATGTGGTATTTTCACTAGCACTGATCAATCATAATTTATTTATGAGCTACTCCTGCAATCTAGCAAAAATATTTGCAAATAGTTGCAAATAAAGACCATAGGGTAAGAACTGAGATACCTGTGGTATTTCATTCTTAATTTATATATTTATAAAATTAGTTGTACAAAAATAAGGCAGATAAGTAGGGCTAATGGCCCTAGCTACTCAGGAGGCTGAGATCTAATAATCAGGCTTCAAAACTATCCCGGGAACTAAAGACTGAGAGACTCTTATTTCCAATTAACCACTAGAAAACTGGAAGTGGCCCAGTGGTTCCAGTGGTAGGGCGATAGCCTTGAGCTGACCAGCTCAGGGACAACACCCAGTCCCAGAGTTCAAGCCCCACAACCAACAAAAATTAATAAGTGAAAATTCAGATTATGAGTGTAATGCTTCTAGTCTAATGTCAATTCTAAGTAAGTAATTTCCAGAAATGACATATCATAACTTGATTTTTAACCTTCATTACAAAACATTACTATAATGGCCTCATTCTATTATTAATTATTGGTAATCTATTTCTGTACCTAATTTATTAACCAAGCTCTATCATACTCTTATTTGTATATGAAAATAACTTAGCACATAGATTGTTCAATAAGATTTTCTTTTTCAGCTGGTTAATCTTGGAGGACCAGAATATACAGATAGGATTTATTTCATCCTTTTCAAAATTATAGTAGATTTCTGGAATGCAAATAATATTTTGGTTTAATATTTATATAATAATAATATATTTTAAGACTTAATGAGAGATTTCCCTGGTTGACAGGAGAATTGACTTTTGTCATATGTCCCCAGCATTCTAAGAACATGGCTGTGGCCATTTTGTTTTTATCCTTTTGTCATTATTAGCTGTTTTTCTGTCTTACATTTCACATTTTATTTGCTGCTTCAAATTATTTCACAATGTTTTCATTGGAAATCTTGAAAATGTGATTTCAGGTAGTTTTGAATTTCTATTTTCTATCTGCAAACAATAGTAACAGCGCAAAATTCTTGATTAAAATATATGAAGATACAATAGTATAATATTCCACTTGTTTTATACATTGTGTTTCCTGTTTCCTGTTTTCTAGTTTTCATTTCTTTTGGAAAAAAAATGAAAGAGATAAAGAAGAGATTTACTAAAATCGAGAATGGAGACACTAGAACTACACAAGTGTGCAGAACATGAAGCAAATCCAAATGAAAAAGTAAGTTTAGACCTTGGCTAGTTTTGGGTGTAAGTAAGTGATATATTTCTTAAAATTCCAATTCCTGACTATCTACATAGTAATGGATTGGGGTGTCAATCTACTTGGAAATGTAAAGTTGGGTTGATGCCCTGATAAGTACTTGCAGAGCAGACTAACTCTATTTCAGGTTCTGTGCATATGGAACAGTTGAAGAGAATGTAAAAGGAGATGAACATAAGGAAGATAAACCATTTATACACCCAAACCCACCCTGTAGCTAGAGGAGTGGGACATGTAAGAATAATTTGGTGGCATGGTTTTAAATATTCTCCTTTCAATGGAGCCATAAGTTGAGGGATTACAATGCCCCAGATCCCAAAAACAAAGACTGGGCAGTACAGATTAACTTCTTTAAGGTCAGGACCATAAGATCACAAAATGGATGCAGCATATCATCTTTAAAATGATGGAAATGTGCCACATGGAAAGACTGAATATTCAGAAAGTAACAACTGTTTTCTGAGAGGAGTATAAGGAATTCTACAGGCATGAGAAAAGGAAAAATGTGACCAAATTTCCATATGTTTGGAAAAACACAGAAACTTAAAATTGCAAGTGTATTCAAATAAATGTCAATTAATATTAATCAATAAAACAATACTTGTTTATAAAGTGTACATTTAATTTATAATAATAAGCTATATAAATTATACATATAATTTATAATAATAAGCTATATATACATATATAGTACTATTTGTTAATTCTGCTGGGATGGCTTGAGTTTATTGCAAAGCAGAAAAATAAGTTTATTCTAAGGTGCCTTATTATTTTAAAACACTGAAATTGTAGGATGAAACATGGATAATATACAACTATACCCCATCTAAGCTCTTGTTATAAATATTAATGTATGAAAACTAAAGGTAATTCTGACCAATTAAAAAATATATCTCAGAATTTATCTATTATTCTTTGATATTAACTTAATTTGATATTCTGCAGTATAGTATACTTAATTTCAATATGAAGTCCATTTTCATACGTTTCTTGTTGAATTCACTGAACACAATTTTAAGATCTTGGAAGTATGCATAGACATATGTTTTTCACATATAAAAATGTAAAAACAAATTTCAATTTTCATACAGCTATCTAGAATTGACTCTTAAAGTTTGTATATGTTTGTAGATCATATCATTATTATATAGTCAAGTAAATATTTTTGTATTTATTTTCTTTCAGCATCATTGAGCTTTCCTCAATAGAATATGGTCATTCATGCACATTAAATATTTATATTTACAGCAATGTTAGCCAATTTGTTCTTTGATAGATGTTTGGTGAGGGTATATGTATATGCATTTATATACATATGGGTTAAATGGATTAAATAAGTCAAAACGTGGATAGAGAAAGGGAAATTGGGTTCAGAAGAGAGAAAAATAAGAAACTGAGAGGGGATAAGATAAATATAACAATATGTAGTTATCTTTAAACACATTGACAATCTACTGACTTTCTTCTCACAGAATGATGTTTTGGAAGAAGGAAAGAGCTACAGAAATGTTCCATTCTGTATAACATATTGCAAAGCACAGGGCACTTAAATATAAATGACGAACTACATCATGGGTAGTGAAGTGTGATAAGGCAGAGAGAATGAAAAGCACAAGCTAAACGACTGAGACAATTGTTATGGAGTGAGGAGAGTCTTTTTGGATTAAATGTGAGGTAATCTTGAGAGCTTGAGGAAGACTGCAATAGTGCAGTGTACTTAAACAGTGAAAAAAATAATACTTTGCATTTTTATTTTAATATTATACTGTTTAAAGAGCAGCAGGTGGAATTTACCATACAATTTTATCATTTTAGCATGGCAAATGAGAGTACTCACACATTGTTCATGGATTTCTTGAGTTTTGAAACAATGTTATAGTCTCAGGCAAAGACCTAGTAAATTAATAAGTATGTAAAAAAAACGTTTGCTCACTTGCTTTTTCACTGGGATATTTCATTACTTAATTAAGTTTTGAATTCTTTTTTTCATATATTTTTATTGTAATTAATAGAAGGGTTACATTATATTCACCAGATAGAAGGTGCATTAATTCACATACACTCATACTCTTTTTCATGTTTTGGTCCCCATTTCCCTCCTCCCACCCCCATCCCTCATCTTCTTTTTCCCCCTTCCCTATCCAATTTCAAATAACCAAATACAAATATATCCAATATATCATATAACAAAGTGAGATACTGTAACAATATGAGATAACCAAGGGATAGCAAAAGAGATGAGAGATAACATAGTACATTAAGGACAACAATCACTCATACTGTATGGCCTTATGTATCTAGGTTTTGCTCTATTACAAAACTCTGCTAGGAGAGCCCAAGGTTTCTACTGATTATGACAAATGAGGGAAATCATTGAGCCTATGTTCCTTTGAGTCTGGCTTACTTCACTTAATATGATTTTTTCTAAGTCTTTCCATTTCCTAACAAATGGGGTGATGTTATTCTTTCTGACAGCAGCATAGAATTCCATTGTGTACAAATACCACATCTTGTTGATGCACTCATTAACTAAGTTTGTTCTCTGATATATTGGATGGGGGTTGGGGGGAGAGTAATGGGGACCAAGACATGTGAAAGGGTATCAATGTACATGAATTAATGCACCTTCTATCTGGCAAATATCATGTAACCCTTTTATTAATTACAATAAAAAATATTAAAAAAAAATTCCAGGCAGTGATTTTTTTTTTGTCCGTCCTGGGGCTTGAATGTTGGGCCTGGGAGCCACAGCGCCACTTCCAGTGTTCTGGTGTTGAATTGGAGATGTTTCTCATGGACTTATGTGCCAGGGTTGGCTTTGAACTGTGATCCTAATATCACAGTCTCCTGATTAGCTAGGATTACATTTGTGAGCCATGGGAGTACAGCTTGTTACTACATTCTTTTCTTTCATTCCTACTTCCTTTCTTTCTCTCTCTTTCTCTTTCTTTCTTCTTTTCTTTTGTATTTTATTGTTGGGATACTGTATAGAGGGGTTACATTCTCATGCATATATCTCTTGGTTTAAATAATTCCTTAAGAGAGGTTCGGCGGAAGATGGCGGCAGTTCAGGGTGAGACATACTGAGCTCCTGCCAAATTCATGTACTGGCAGTGCAGGAGACAGTCCTCTAACAGAAATTGATCCCAAGTAAGCTTTAGGACCACAGAGAACTGAAGCAGAGAGGAAAAAAAGGAAGAATACCAGCACAAAAAGAGAGCGTGGAGTTCCGCCGTGGAGCCCCTGGGAGACAAAGGCTCTTCTGAATCAGAGCAGAGAAAGCACTCCACATCAGCGCAGACCCGCCAGCTGAGACACAGCCACACAGAGCCTGTTCGAGCCCAGAGCCGACTCCTGGCCTTGTATGGACCTCCCAGCTTCATGGAACCAGAGAATCCAGCAATTTGTGAGTACCTCCAAGAAGTTTCCACTTCTGCTCAAGGAACAGCATTGAGAGGGAGCCCCTCCCCCACCAGCTGAGAGCAGTACCATCTTGACTGCTGGCAACGACCCAGGACAAAGCAATTGGAGCCTGAGAGGTGTTGCTGACAGCGCCATCTTTCTAACTGGCAAAGGATATCCCAGAGATCCCTTAGCTAGAAATCCTGTCCCAGTGCTGCTGAAGTCCATCCCCAAGCGCTGCTCATAGACCTGGTAAACAAAGCCTCCCGCAGATCTTTCAGCTTTGTTTTACCAACCAACCAATCTCATCCAAAAAACCGCAAAGCCAAATTATAAGAGAAAAAGATTTTGTGAAGTGTTTAGAATCCAAATTTAGTGGAGACACAAGTTTCCTAACCTCTCCCCCACCAAAAAAAAAAAAAAACAAACAAAACTGAAGAATATCCTTTTTTTATTTTTTTACCCCATTTCATTTGCATTTTTAAATGTTCTTATTTTTCTCTTTGCCATTTAACCTACACCTTTTTTTCTAATGTTATGATTCATTCCTTTTTTTCTCTTTTTTTCTTTTTTTCTCCTCTCTTTTCCCGCAATCTTGCTGTCACTGTGGTCGTTCCGAGAAACACAGTGACAGCTCTGGGTAATGTTTAACAAAAACGATATCCATATTGATACAGTCAACTGCTTTTTAAACTCCGGGTTCTCAACCCTAGTATCTCGTGGGTAAGAACCCAGAACAGTGAGGAATCTCCCCCAATTTTTTTCTTTTTTTTTCTTTTTTCTTTTTTTTGTTTTTGTTTTCATTTTGTTTGTGTGTGTGTGTGTGTGTGTGTGTGTGTGTGTGTTCTGTATTTTTTATTTTGTTGCTGATTTGTTTCTTTTTTTTTCTTTTCTTTCTTAAATTGGTATCATTGAAATCTCCTATATCAACCTCTCTCTTTTCTCTATATATTCTTCTTAATACTCTTCTTATTTTGATAAGTTTAATCTAAGTTCATCTAAACTTTCTACACAAATACTCTACCAGTCTATCCCCTTAGGGCAGTTATCCATACATGATACCCTTTCTTCATTACTATAATATTCTTACACTCCTGTATTATTCTTTTCCTACCTTCCTTGTCATCTTTCATATTATTTTTCTATCTCTGGTCCTCTGTTCATCCTTCAACTCTTATAATGCATGGATCCACATTTGATGGTTGTTGAGCAATGCTGTGTATCTAGGTGTTCAATTATACTATAGGTCCAGGGGGACTTATACAATAGAGATTGGATTGAGGGACTTATTGTTTTGGTCATAAATTGGTCATCTGTGATTGTATTAGATTTATATGTAAGTGAACAAAAAGAAAGAGAGAGTGTTACTACCAATCTAAAAGAGCTAATATCTATTACCAGCCAACTAAAAAGGTCTAGGTTGGTTATATCTGAAAAATTATAATCTTGTTTAGTATTAATCTTGCTCCCATCCTCAAACGGAAAGAACAAGAAACTCAAGAAAAATGTCAAATCAAGGAATAGCATCTCCCACCCAACATAAACAGGCAATGGAGCAGTCAGTGGCAAATCTAGGGTAGAGCCTTCCAAGTCCTATTCAATTGCAATTGATAAACATCATTAACAAAAAGTGTGAAAACATAAAGAAAGAGATAAGGGAGGAAGCCACAGCTAAACAAGAGGAAACCATATAAAAGGTGATATGTAAAAAAGGGGAAGCCATAAAGGAGGCCATAATAAAGGTTTTTCAAAGAAAAATGGATGAATTCATAGAATCCACAAACAATAAGATCAGTGAACTCCAGCAAGTGTCCAAAGAGAATAAAGCTAACTACTCAAATGGAAATCAAGGAGCTAAAGAAATCCATACATGATCTAAAACAAGAGAGGCAAGGCATCAAAAATGAGCAATTAGAAGCAAGGGAGATGAAGAATAGGCTAGATAGCTTTGATAGCAGGTTAGACAATGCAGAAGAGAGAATTTCCAGGGTTGAAGATAATTTAGTTGTTATAGAAAAAGAACAGAAAATGAGTCAATTTAAATCTAGGAAATATGAGAAAATGCTACAGGAGGTCCAATATTCAATTAGAAAGCCTAATTTAAGGCTAATTGGTATTGAGGAGGGTCTAGAGAAAGAAGTCAATACTATTGGAAATATGCTTCAGGGAATCATCTCAGAGAACTTTCCAAATATCCAGAAGGGCAGGCCCATCCAGATACAAGAAGCTTTTAGAACCCCAAACAGACCTGACCAGAAAAGGACATCCCACTGCCACAATATAATCCGAACTGGATCAATAGAGGCCAAAGATAGGATCCTAAAAACAGTCAGGGAGAAGAGAACAATCACCTATAAAGGCAAACCAATCAGAATAACCTCAGATTTCTCAGCAGAGACCATGCAAGCAAGAAGAGATTGGAACAATATATGCCATGCCCTAAAGTCAAATAACTACCAGCCAAGAATATTGTACCCAGCTAAGCTCTCATTCATAACTGAGGGAAAAATAAAAACATTCCATTCCAAGGAAAAGCTTCAATATTATGTAGCAACAAAACCAACAATACAGAAAATTCTCAAAGATGGAAAACCAACACAAATCCAATACAGAGAAAACATGCCACATAAAACTCATAACATCTAAGTGCCACAAAAACTATCAAGACACAGGCCCTAATGAAAGCTTGTAAAAACGGCAGGAACTAATAAATATTTCTCAATCCTGACTCTCAATATCAATGGACTTAACTCTCCAATTAAATGGCATAGATTATCTAGTTGGATCAAAAAACAACATCCACAATTCTGCTGCCTTCAAGAGACACAACTTATCCAAAAAAACAAACACCTTTTGAAAATGATAGGTTGGATTAAACTCTATCAAGCTAACGGACCCCATAAACAGGCTGGAGTTGCCATCCCCATATCAGATAAAATAGATTTCAAGCTAAAATTACTGAGAAAAGACAAAGAAGGTTACTACATACTACTAAAGGGATATTTCTTCCAGGAGGCCTAACCACCCTAAATATCTACACACTGAATCCCAGAGCTCCGAACTTCATCAAGAAAACTTTACTTTCACTGAAACCATACATAGATCAAAACAGTGATTGTTGGTGACTTTAACACACCACTCTCACCTTTGAACAGATCAACAAGGCAAAAACTCAAAAGAAAAACCTTAGAACTGAACAACTATATAGACCAACTAGATCTAACAGACATCTGCAGATTATTCCATCCAGCAACAACACAATATATGTTTTTCTCAGCAGCACATGGAACATTTTCCAAAATAGACCACATCTTAGGCCATAAAACAAACCTGGACAGATTCAGAAACACTGAAATTTTTCCCTGCACTCTCTCAGACCACAAGGGCATCAAATTGGAACTGAACACACAGCTCCACCAACAAAAACCCTGTAACTCATGGATACTGAACAACACATTGTTGAATCACCAATGGGTCATTGAAGAGATCAGAAAAGAAATCCAACAGTTCATGAAATTTAACAAAAAGGAGCACACAAAATACCAGCTCCTTTGGGACACAGCAAAGGCAGTACTCAGAGGAAAATTTATAGCTCTGAGTGCCTACAATAACAAATTGGAAAAATCGCAAACCAACAATTTAATATGTGCTCTTGGAAAAAGAGCAACCAACCAACCCTAATCCCATTAGAAAGCAAATTATTAAAATCAAAGCAGAATTAAATGAATTGGAATCCAAAAAAACTATAGAAAGAATCAACAAAACAAGGAGTTGGTTCTTTGAAAGAATTAACAAACTTGACAAACCCTTAGCAAATCTTACCAAAAAAAGAAGGCAGCATACAGAAATAAACAAAATAACAGACGAAAATGGTAAAATCACGACAGAAATTACCAAGATACAGAATATCATGAGGGAATACTTCTCAAATCTTTACGCCAACAAATTTGAGAATCTAGATGAAATGGATGAATTCCTAGCCCATATTAACATACCCACACTGAAGCAAGAAAAACTAAGCCAACTCAACAGGCCTATTTCAAGCACTGAAATAGAAATGGCAATTAGAGAACTTCCACCTAAGAAAAGCCCAGGGCCAGATGGATTCACAGCTGAAAACTATAAGGTCTTCAAAGCAGAGCTCACACCATCACACCTCAAGCTCTTCAATGAAATTGAAAATGAAGGTTCTTTACCAAACTCATTCTATGAAGCCAATATAACCCTCATCCCCAAACCAGACAGAGATTCATCAAAGAAGGAGAACTATAAACCTATTTCTTTGATGAACATCGATGCAAAACTTCTCAACAAAATACTGGCCAACCGTCTACAACAACTCATGAAAAAAACTTATACACTGTGATCAAACAGGATTCATCACAACGAGGCAAAGCTGGTTCAACATAGGCAACTCAAATAATAGAATTCAAAACATCAACAGGAGCAAGGACAAAATCACATGATTGTCTCAATAGATGCAGAAAAGGCATTTGACAAGATCCAACACCCCTTTATGTTAAAAGCTCTGGAGAAACTAGAAATCAATGGAACATTCCTCAATATAATAAAGGCTGTGTATGACAAACCCACAGCTGGTATTATACTTAAAAGCGAAAGGCTAAAACCATTTCCTCTAAAATCAGGAACAAGACAAGGATGCCCTCTCTCTCCACTCCTGTTTAACATAGTATTAGAATTCCTGGCCAGTGCAATAAAGCAAGAAGCAAGCATGAAGGGGATCCAAATAGGGAAAGAGGAAGTAAAACTTTCCCTCTTTGCAGATGACATGATCCTGTATTTAAAGAATGCTATAGACTCTACTCCCAAGCTCACTGAGCTGATTCAAAACTTTGGAAGGGTATCAGGCTATAAAATTAACCCTCAATAATCAACTGCCTTCCTCTACGCCAACAGTGAGAGGAATGAGGCAACAATCAGGAAAGCAACTCCTTTTGCAATAGCCTCAAAGAAAATAAAGTACCTAGGAATTACCTTAACTAAGAATGTTAAGGACCTTTTTCATGAAAACTTTATAACTCTGAAAAATGATATTAAAGCAGAACTGAGGAAATGGAAAAACCTCCCATGCTCCTGGATTGGAAGAATAAATATTGCGAAAATGACAATCTTGTCAAGGGCTATCTAAAAATTCAACGCAATACCCATCAATATCCCAATCTCATTCTTTAAAGAAATAGAAGAGGCAATCCAAAATTTCATATGGAATAATAAAAGATACCATATAGCAAAAACACTTCTTAGCAGAAAGAACAGCGCTGGAGAAATTTCAATACCAAACATTAGACTCTATTACAGAACAATAATTATCAAAACAGCTTGGTGTTGGCCTGAAGACCAATGGAATAGAACTTAAGACCCATATCCTAAACCACAGACCTCTGGCCACCTAATCTTTGACAAGGGAGCCAAAAAAAATAAAATGGAAGAAAGACAGCCTCTTCAACAAGTGGTGCTGGCAGAACTGGTTAAGCACATGTAGACAACTAAAGTTGGATCCGTCTTGGTAACCCTGCACTAGAATTAACTCCAAATGGATCAAAGACCACGAGGTAAAAGCCAACACTCTGAAAACTTTACAATAAGCAGTAGGAGATACAGTAGGCCTCCTTGGCACAGGTCGAAACTTTCTTAATAAGAACCAAGAATCACAACAAATCAGAGAAAGGCTGGATAAGTGGGACTGCATTAAACTCCAGAGCTTTTGTATGGCAAAAGGCATAGCTAGTAAACTAATTAGGAAGCCTACAGATTGGGAGAAGATCTTCACCAACCATACAACAGACAAAGGCCTCATATCTAAAATATATCAACAACTCAAAAAATTGAATCACTCCAAAACTAATCTCCAAAGAAACAACCATCCCATTAAAAGTGATCCAAAGACTTAAAGAGAGTCTTCTCTGAAGAAGAAACAAAAATGGCCTATAGACACATGAAGAAATGCTCAACATCTCTGGTCATAAAAGAAATGCAAATCAAAACAACTCTAAGATTCCACCTCACTCCAGTTAGAATGGCCAGGATCAAGAAAACGAATAACAACAGATGCTGGAGGGGATGTGGCCAGGAGGGATCACTACTACACTGTTGGTGGGAGTACAAACTCGTTCAACCACTATGGAAAGCAGTATGGCTGTTCCTCAAAAGACTAAACATAGAGCTCCCCTATGACCCAGCAATTCCACTACTTGGCATTTACCCAACCATCCAGAATCTAGGGCATACTAAATCCACCAGCACAACAATGTTCACTGCAGCACTATTTACCATAGCAAAGATATGGAACCAACCTAGATGTCCCTCAGTTGATGAGTGGATCAGTAAGATGTGGTATTTGTACACAATGTAATTCAATGATGCTGTCAGAAAGAATGACATGACATTGCCCCATTTGTTAGGAAATGGAAAGACTTAGAAAAGATCATATGAAGTGAAGTAAGCCAGACTCAAAGGAACTTAGGCTCAATGGTTTCCCTCATTTGTCATAATCAGTATTAACCTTGGGGTCTCCTAGCAGAGATTTGCAATACAGCAAAACCTTGATACAAAAGGTCATATAGTAGGACTCTAAATGCAAAGATCTCTAGGATATAGAAACATAAACCATATAATGAATGGTTGTTGTTCTTAGGGTTCTATGTTATCTCTCATCTCTTTTGCTATCCCTTGGTTATCTCATATTTTACAATATCTCACTTTGTTACCTGATATATCGGATATATTGGTTATGGAAGGGGGGAAAACAAGATGAGGGATGCAGGTTGGGGGGAGGGAAATGGGGGCCAAGACATGTGAAAGGGTATAAATGTATGTGAATTAATGCACCTTCTATCTGGCAAATATCATGTAACCCTTCTTTTAATTACAATAAAAAAATATATGAAAAAAATGAAGAAAAAATAATTCTTTAAGTACTTCTTATGTAATAAAATACTAATAAAATAATGTTAAATTTTATTTAACAAATACAGTTACGATTTTTTGCCTATATATTGTTTAACAATATTGAGATGGAAAATATATCGGCAACAATGGATCGAAAAATTTTGTCTTAATCCGTCTTGAGTTTTACTTCTCTCTTACTGTCAATGCCAAATTTATATAGCATATTTATGTGCAATATCTGTTCTTAAGTGACGGCTGATTTTACTACCTCTCCCAGCCACTTTTTGTTGTTGTTGTTGGTGGTGGTCATGGGGCTTGAACTCTGGGCCTGGGTGCTGTCCTTGAGCTCTACAGCTCGAGGATATTTTCTTACCCCTGGATCTTCAGCGCCACTTCCAGTTTTCAAGTGGTGAATTGGAGATGAGTCTCAGGGACTTTAGTGCCCCTGCTTGCTTTGAACCTTGATCATCAAATCTCAGCCTCCTGAGTAGCTAGGATCACAGGTGAGAGCCATGCCCAGCTCATGTGCTTCTTCACGCTGACTTTTCTGCTTTCACTGTTTATCCTGTCTTTTCTTTTATTCTTTTCTTTTCTTTATCGAAGTCTGAAAATTTAAAAGGATATACTGTTTCCAGACTCATGCCAGATCTACATTCAAGCACTCTGTGATCTACTACCAATATATTTAATCTAAATTTTCCTCATCTAAAATATGAGAATTAAGATCTCATTAAAATGGGGATTAGAAGATTTATTCGATTTAAAGGCATTGTAATCTTCCTACAAGAGAGCTTGGTACAGAATAAATTAAAATACATGTCATTGCGAATTCAAATCTCAGCTTCATTTATATGTATATTTTCTATCTCTAACATTTCATTATTAGTTTCCTTCTTTTTTTCAGTATTATTTCGCTTTCTCACAATCTTTCCCTCTTATATCACATTCCCTACTATTTCTTCTATCTCCAAAATCCCTTCAAATTATTCAACTTCTTTTTTAGTGCCTAGAAAGCTGTCTTCTGTGAATAAGCATATTTAATTAAACCAATCATCAGTCACTGGAGAAAATAATAAATTTGAATTGACTATCTGATTTCATTAGTTATCACTATTTGTATTATACTCCTTCCCCTGAATTTTGCTCTTTGAAGGTAATGTATTAACCTTTGGACTCCAAATGTGTGTTCTCACTTTCAAGATCAGGTAAATTTGCTTTTTTTAATCTCTATGATTAAAATTAATCCTATTAGATTATATATTCATGCATTTGTTAAGGATGAGTTCACATTCTGATCTTCATTCCCGGTTGTTTGAAGATCCTCCTTGCCTGATATACAACTTTTTAAGTTTCTATTTGCCTCAATGAATTTAATAAAACAAATACCTCTTTTATTGTGCATTTTCATTTTCTTGCATTCATTTTATGTGATAATAGCATTTAGCATATTATTTCAATACATGCATAAGTATATCCACAATAGCTTCCTTCACTTTGATCATCATAATTTCCCTGGAGAGACAAAAAATAAGATAGTTTTTTTTCATAGATGAACAACTATCAAAGCCATAAAGTGGGTCCAAATATGGTACTGAAAATAAAATGCTTTCTGTATATTGGTGAAAACTTGCATGAAAGTTGAAACTGTTGTTATGATCTAAAACCTGTACACATAAGCTGCTTGGTTAAAGTGCAAAAAAATTCAACACATAACTTGAAATTAAGACAAGTAAGTGGAAGGGTGACATGGAAGTGTTGGAGTGAGAATGTTAAGTGGTGACAATAATCAAGATGCACTGAATCAGTAAAGTTTGGTAATGCATGAAAACTCCTTTGTACAACTAATTAAGTATAATAAAAACATTCAGAAGAGGAAGGAAGGAGGAGGAGGAGGAAAGGAAGAAGAAGAAGAAGAAGAAGAAGAAGAAGAAGAAGAAGAAGAAGAAGAAGAAGAAGAAGAGGAAGAAGAAGAGCAGGAAGGAGGGGAGGGGGAAGAGAGGGAGAAGGAAAAGGAGGAGGAAGAAATGAGTAAAGGAAAGAAAAGAAAGAAAAAGAAAAAAGGAAGAAAAGAAAGAATGGAAGGAAGAAATAAAGAATAAACAATGGAAACTGAAGTTAAAAGATGATGCCAATCTGAGTGCTGGTGGCTAGCACCTGTATTCTAGCTATTTAGGAGGCTGAGATCTGAGGATCACTGTTCAAAGTCAGCTCAAGGCAGCAAAGTCCCTAAGACTTTTAACTTCATTTAAACACCTGAAATCTGGAAGTGACCTGAAGGAAGCCCCATAATTCACCAAAATATGATATAAAATTAAAAAATGAAATCATAAGATATTATTAGAAACTTGAAAATATATTTGGAAAACCTGACAAAAATTAATAGCCTCAAATGGATTAGAAAATGCAAAATGTCATTAAAATGAGGTAGGAAACATTAAAAAATGGTTTATAAGAAATTGCCCCAGGGGCCGGGAGTTTGGCCTAATGGTTAAAGTGCTTGCCTAGCAGGCGCGAAGACCCGGGTTCGATTCCCTGGTACCACATACATAGAAAAAAAGCTGGAAGTGGTGCTGAGGCTCAAGTGGTAGACCTCTAGCCTTGAGAAAGTCCAAGGACAGTGCTCAGGCCCTGAGCTCAAGCCCAGGACTGGCAAAAAAAAAAAAAAGAAATTGCCCAAACCAGAACAATTATTATAATATAGATGAGTACTTTCATTTTTTATTAACACAACAAAACATAAAACCAGAAAGTCATTTATTTAACTTTTTTTTTTGTCTTTTGTAAGTCAACCTTATAAATTCTGGATCCTCCTCCAGCTTCACTTTCAACTGTCAGACATCACACTGAGCATTCTTCTGGATGCCTCATTGAAAGCCTCTCCATGTGTTTCTGACTGATGTGAAATCCATGAGGTGAGGAAACATAAATTACTCCTTTTTCCTGAAACAACTGCATATCACACAAGATTCAGAGTTAACTGTTTTCCAGTATATTTAAGAAAATGACAAAGGCTAGAAGAGTATGTTCTTTTAATTCAATGTAATTTAGTACAATTTGTTCACATGATCTGAAGAAACTACCACTATAAATATCTATGTATGACTTTCCTAATAACAGAAAATAAAAACACTGATATCCTATTTCCTTTTCAACTACAAGCAGTAGTTTATAACATTGTTGAAATAATGTGAAAAAGTAAGATTTTTTTCTCTTATTTCTACTAATTAGCATTCAGTATTCACTAATATTATGTAATATCTGGCTTAAAAAATCATGAGAAGATGTCTAATTCTACCATTTCATGATGTATCAAACATGTAGAAGAAAATAATGATAAAAAGATCTGATTTTGTAAGATTATCAAACACTAAATAAACAAGAATAATATGATAATCCTTAAATGTACATCATTACTAATACACAAGATAAATGACAACTGAAATTAATCACACCTGGTCACATTAAAATTAATTATACCTGGTCCTATTATAAAATACATATTTACTAAACTAATATCAACCTATATTCTAAACTTTGAACTTAAACATTAACTGAAGTAACTGACAACAGTACCAAATCAATTTTATAACACTGTTTCACAATAAGTAAAAGAACATTAGCACTAATTTATTGTGGATTCAGTTGTGATTAAAAGCTGACAATGTTTTTTGCCAGTCATGGGGCTTGAACCCAGGGCCTGGGTATTGTCCCTGAGCTTCTTTTTTTTTTTTTTTCCTCAAGGCTAGCACTTGAACCAAAGCTCCAAAGACCAGCCAAAGCTGGTCTTTTCTTTTTATGCAGTACTGAGGAATTGAATTCAGAGCTTCATGTATTCTATGCAAGCATTCTACCACCAAGCCATATTCTCAGCCCCAAATCTGACTATTTGAACAGAAAAAAATAGAATTAGTCTTCCTAAGAAATTTATTCAGCTGTAATTTAAATAGATGCAAGAAGGAAAAAGAAACCAATCATATATAATTGTTAATATTTCTTTTCAGATCAGCCATAAGGAACCATCTATATTAATTCTTTCAGATTTTTTTCTCAGAGGGACCAAGGAATAAAGTACTACATCAGCTTTAATATTTAAAAGATTTAGGTTCTAATCCCCGTTTTCCAGTTTAGTAATTCTGAAAACTGTGTTAATTTAATGACTTCTTTTTGTCAGTATAACATTGGATTATTTCACTAAAAAACATTTGTAATTACTTATTAATGTACAAAAATCACCATTTGGCAAAAGATTCTGAAAAAATGACAACACAGAACACTGATAATCAGTATGCTATGTGACACTGGGATCCAAACATTTAACTCCTCTGAACAATTAAAATACTGTTTCTCAAAATGCACACTAGGAAGTGGAAATATGTATTGTGTTGCACAGGGGAGACACAAAAACAGAGCAAAAGTGTACTCATTATAGTCAATGTATATTATGGGGGAAAATAAAAGAAGGGGTGATACTGACCCTGAAGCTTTGTACCCATAACATAGTTTATGGAATTGTAATCACTTTCTATAACTATATAATGATAACAAAAAGGCAACATAGAGAGTAAATAACATATATTATATTCATATAATGTTGGCAACTGGATAATTGCTTCACGATAATTAAATAATTTAATAAGGTCCCAAAATGCTGCCCATCTTCCAAGAAGTGACTCTGATCACAGTGTGTCAGAGTAAACAAAATTCACAGTCATTTTTTTTTCTTTCATGGACCTTTCTCATGTGTAGAGATAATACACATCTGAAAACATTACATTAAGAAATGATGAAGAGCCAGGCATATTATGTCATACATGTATGTGTAGTATAGAATATAACACTTGCACTTCTATGAAACTTACAGAAGTTACATGTTTATTAGTTTACCTGTATGTTTTAATAAATAGTTGTTGAACCATAATTATGACAGAGATGAAATTGTCAATTTTGTAAAGACTACACCTCTAATAACACTAAAATATATAATATGGAAAATATTGTTTACCTCAGAATTGATTTCAGCAGAGATATACTATGTATGGATAGAGAGCTTAGAAAAGGGTTAATATGTTCATATAAAGGGTTTAGAAGAAAATAGAATCAAATAATATGATTTATCTTAAGCACCATTTTAAGATATTTGACAACAATGCATGACAGATACACACATAGAAATCACACTGAATCATATTTAAACACACAATTGTTACATTTAGAATGTTTATAAACTGCATATATAATTCAAAAAGAAATTAGTAGGGTCAATAAATCAACATGAATTAACTGAAACTCCAAACAGACAAATGGGTGCACCTAACTGGAATGTTTACTTCTTGTTGTTTACTGCCAAGTATTGTATGTTTACAATATCATTCATAGGCCATATAAAATAATTGCTGCAATTCACTTCTTAAATGTAATGAAAATTCGATCACTTAATTGTAATAGGTAGAACTTCAAATGAAGCCTGTGATGTTAGCTGGTAAGAATGTTATGACCAGTAACTAGTGTCTTCCCTTGTTTTTCACAAAAGTTATGTATGACACTACTGTTGACATTGTATTTTGGTGATACAATGACTTTGTTCAAACACTGTCTTGGTGTATTATGCAGTAGCATGAAATTAAATCACTTGGACCAAGTCAAAGATAATGCAGTTCTTCTTGACAAATACAATTGGTTTTGATTACAAGGCAACCTTTACTGGCACTCCATCTGTAGTAAAGATCACTTAAATTTTAAATGTTAACCGAAGCTTATTTCATTGATAAAACCAAGTCACCCAAACAGGTCATCCTTACAGTTCCATGCCTAGCTTCCAGGGACAATTCTTCATCTCATGTGTCAAATATTCCAGTTATTCCATGAATAGAAAAGGCCAGTTGTGAATTACTTGTTATGGACATTGTCTTATCACAAGCCCAGAACACTTCAATGTTTATTCAGTGCTTTGTGCTAAGTGAGATGATTTTTCCAAGACAAATCAAAGCTTAAAAAAATTTTATGACAGACACCACACAATCTTGTATTCTTTCACAAACTGTCCAAACGCATCATACCCCTTGAAATGTTTTTTTTGTTTGTTTTCTTTTTTTCTACATAAGGAATTTTAGAAAAAGTAGCTTGCTGTGATTCCATTGAAGTGCATTGGTATTATCCAGATGCATTTGCCTGCCAATTAATTGAGAATGTCATGTTTTGAACTATAATGATATTCCAGATTGGCTTTTTGATTTCCACAAAATAACGATTATTTGTTCATTTCTCTGGGAACCATTAACTTTTATACTTTGCAGTCATCATTTTTAAGATGTTACATACGTTTGTGTGAATAACTATTCAGTCTTTGTGTTGACTTAGAGATGATTATTTGCTTTAGACAATGTTCTAGGTCTACATTCTGCATTTGGCTCATATCCACCCATTATATCATTGAATATTGAGGTCTTTTCTGTGCAGTGTAACTTCTTTAATTTTAACCTGATAATCAGTTTTTGCAAAGATTATTGATCAAATGGGTAGATAAAGTTGGATAAAGTACCATCTGAATGGACAAAGACATTGGTACCACCAACACCAGTGATCAGAAACAAGGTTCATCACTGAAATGTAATACTTTTACCACACACAGTGTGCACTCACAGATCCCTTAACACTCCTTGTTACCAGAAATACAGGCAGACAAGCACTGGGAAGCTGATTGAAAATATTAACATTTTCTCTGTCATGTGCTTGTATATCACCCGCCTATTTGGTGATAGATTTCCCTTCCAATTTTTTATTACTGTAATTCACTTCATATAAATTATTATTGCTATGAAAAAATTCAAATTAATTGAATTTCAAGTCCTCTCTGCTGCCTCCTTGGGAAGACCAAATGAAATAGTTTCTTAGACTTTATAAAGCCTGTAGGCTAGGTATTACTCATGATTAAGTAAATGGATATAAAGTTCAGTTGAAATTAAGAGATGTAATTTTTATCTTATCAAATCAGATAGCCGTTAAAGTGATGGCAAAAAAATGAGATACTATGATTATATAGTTCAAGGTCCAGAAATAAAGTGTGGACTTATCTGTGGCTCATCAATACACAGAACAATAAGTGGAACTAATTAACAGGAAAGTAATGAAAAGTTTATTACAAAAAACTAAGAATACAGTTATTTTCCAAGAATGGGAGATTAAAAATATTTATTGTGTATGAGCCAAAATCTAATAAGAAAATAAAACTAAACCAAGTGCTAAAGTCTCACAGCTGATAAATTAGCTACTCAGGAAGATCTTGAAGATTGAGATTTGAAGCAAGCCAAGGTGGAAAATGAATCTGCATTGCCAAAATAAGTAGCAGAGTAGAGGTGGAACTGTGGCTTAAGTTGTAGTCCTTGTGTTCACACACACTTCATCTGCGATTTAGGAACTGAAGTTCTTTATAATAGTTTTTAGCCTGTATTCCTAGCTACTCAGGAGGCTGAGATCTGAGGACAGAAGATGAAAGCCAGCCTGGACACTAAAGAACATGAGACTCATCCCCAATTAACCACTAGAAAACCGGAAATGATGCTGTGGCTCAAGCGGGTAGGGTAGTAGCCTTGAGCTAAAGAGCTCATTAACAGCACCCAGGCCCAGACTCCAAGCCCCATGACTGATGACTGACGTAGACAAAAAAAAAAAAAAAAAAAAAAAAAAAAAAAAAAAAAAGAATAGCTTTAGGTCTTTGGAGTTGGACAAGGAATTGTAATGGATTGAGATGGTAAAGATGGTAAGAAATGAGTAAAGGCAAGTTATTTCATGATTTGTTGTTAAATCACAAATAATCCAAAACATTCAAGGGTTTTCTCTTTAAAATATTTGTTAACTGTAGAGAAAAATATTGCTATATTCAGAAAATTGATCCACTTTTTAAATTTTTAGAATGAGAGGAAGAAGTGACTGAGGCTATGACTAAAAACAGGTCATGAATGAAATTTTATATATTAAAGAACAGAATATTTATCACAGTGAAGAACCTTTGACCTGCTATGTGCAAAGTAATGTTCCAGTAAAAGTCTAGTAGAGGAAAGTCATGTTGGTTCATCTTATGAATTTATTTTAGTTGCATAAATGTAGTAAAACCCTGTATAGGATAGGACAATCTACATCAGTAATTGCTTCTAGAGCTGGAAAATAAGAGGTGGAAAGATGGAAAAAGTGGAAAACAATTGAAAAAATGTAATGAAAATCACAGCTTAGATTTTCAAAGGCAAAGGGAAGGAATAGTAAGATGGTGCTAAGTGTATTACTTGTCCAACTATAGAAATGGTTTAAATGTGCATTAAGAAAGAGAACATCTTAAACAAAAAAAAATGAAAGAGAAAAAGAGAACATCTTTTTGCAAAAGGTAATTTCCTCAACTTTGCGTGTCCTGTTTCTTTTTTGTCCAGGATCTTTCAACTAGTGTACCCAGGAGATAATTTGGTATGTTTATTGATGCTCCCAATAGTGATATGCCATATATATATATATATATATATATATATATATATATACTATACACACAGCAATGAGTTGTTTTATATGAATTTTAAGGAAGGGTGTATGACATTAGAAATGAAATCTGGTAAAATAATGGCATCCTCTGGAAAGTGGATGAAAGTAGAGCAAATCATGTTGAGTGAGATAACTCAAAATCAAGGCAACAAAAAGTGTACGGTCTCCCTAGTATGTGGATATTAGATCCAAACTGTGGAAGAGCAATGACTCAGTATTTGGGTACTCAAAGTCATTGATGTGAACTTAGAGATACAAATATAAATATATAGACATATAAATCAATGATTGGATATATATTCTATAGACATATTGATATATTACATAGATTGATTTGTATCTAAGACATATAAACTCTTAGTTTAATTTTAATTTTGTTCTTAAAGTTATGTACCAGTGATTGCCTATAGAGTCCATCTTTAAATACTTGTTTGTTAAACTTGATTTTTGAAATAGGATGTTAATAAAATCTTTTAATAAAAAACTAAAATCTTGATAGAATATTTAAATGGAATTGAATATGAAAAATAAAAATTTCACATCCATTTTTTAAGAAATTATAATTTGTAGAATAAAAGATATTTCCTTTTATTTACCAGGCTGATTGCACAATATATATATATATATACATATATATGCATATATATGTATGTACTTCCTATTATCATGAAATTAGGAAACATTTGTGAGACCTGTTATCTGCTAATTCTACAAATAATTGAAATGTTTCATTCTAATAAGAAGGATCTTCTTAGGGAATAGATGCAATTTTTCAAATGTGCATACTTCAACTGTCTCTTCTATTGAATCCATTGTCTATTGTTTAAGCAGACCTAAATAATTGTGCTGCTATCAAGAATTTTTTTTTTTTTTTGGTGGTGGTGGGGCTTGGACTTTGCACCTGGGGTTTTCCCCTGAGCGTTTCAGCTCAAGGCTACTTGCCCTACCCCTAGAGTCACAGTGCCACTTCTGGTTTTCTAGTGTTTAATTGGACATAAGAGTCTCAGGGACTCTAGTGCCTGGTCTGGCTTTGAACTGTGATCCTCAGATCTCAGCCCCCTGAGTAGCTAGGATTACAGGAATGAGCCACCATGCCCGGCTTCAGTACTTTTTAATCTTGCAATGTTCTAATTGCATCATTTGACATTTTTAGAAATCTGTATTTTAATCAGAGCCATGCTGAAGATTTGATTAGGGAAATTTTCTACGTTTTTGTTACAGTGAAGTGAAAAATAGGAATTCTGAATTCTGGTTTGTTAAACTTGTAATTCTTGCTAACCAGGAGGCTGAGATCTGAAGGTCAAGGTAGAAAGCTTATTTCTGCTTAACTAGAAAAAGAAGCTAGAGGAAGAGATGTGGTTCAGGTGGGAGTATTCCAACATACAGAAAAGCAAAACAAAAAAATGGATAGTTTCCAGGTTTTGAAAGCCAATTAAAATTTATTGCATCTACCAGGCACAGTGACTCATGCCTGTAATCCTAGCTACTCAGGAGCCTGAGATCTGAGGATCAACATTCAAAGAGACTCCAGGCACAAAACAACATGAGACTCATCTCCAATTAAGCTCTATAAAATGGGAAGTAGGGCTTGGCTTAAGGGTAAGGTGGTAGACCTGGGCTGAAGGGACAGTGCCCAGGCCGAGTTCAAGCCCCATGACCCACAAACTAAAATAAAATAAAATAAATTCTTGCATTTAAAATAAGGGTACCAAGACATGTGAAAGGGTATCAATGTATGTGAATTAATGCACCTTCTATCTGGCAAATATCATGTAACCCTTTTACTAATTACAATAAAAAAAAAGAAAAAAAATAACTTTTAGATGTTTCACTTTAACCAACATTACTTTTAGTTAATACTTAAAATTGTAAAACAAACCTAATTGAGATACTCACTACACAAAAAGGTAATATGAGACTACAGATTGCATCATGGACCTACTATAATTATATTTTAATTAGAAATTTTACAACTGTAATTAGGTTTAAATGCATGTTTTAAGTTTGGTATTATTGCTTTCACTAATCCTGTAGAATTATGAAAATGTAGCCAACCATCTTGACACCTTATATTAACAAGATACTATTATTCATTTTTTTAATGAGGACAATGAACTATATACTAATGAATTAACTTGAGGAAATTAAGAATTAATGAGAGCAGTGACTCTGGTTTTAGTGAAGGTTAAGAAGCCAAAGTGATCAGATACCCAATTCTTCAATTTATTCATTTCATTCCTTTAACATAGTAGTATTAATTCCGTGAGGGTTACCTTTAATACACTTTAGAGAAATAACTTAATTTCTCCTAGACATAAGGTTGAAAATTTGATCTATTATTAATATTTCTCTCCATAGAATTCATGAACTTTGTCCAAAATCATGTATTCCTTATTGTCAGTATAATTTATTGATTGAGATTGTAGGGGGAACCAAATTGGAATAGGAATTCAAATAATCAATTTTATTCATTTTAGTCTTTTGAAACACTACAGTGAGGCTTGAGTTCAAGTGAAATATATAGAAGATACATAAGTAATTTTCAAATATAATTTGGGCATTTGCTATCAGGGCCTTTTGCGCTATCTCATCTTTACTGTAGAGACAAATTTTCATTTCTTCCTGTTTCTAAATGATTATTTCCCAGGTATAGGGAATTATCTTATTAACTGCATTACAACTACATTTCCCTGAAGTGCCACCCAAATGCATGGAATACACATAAAAACTAGTAAATCATGATAGTTTATTATAATCCAAGTATTTTTTATTTTATTTTACTTAAGCTCATATACATATAATAATACTAATTTTATTAGCATTATTTCATCTCTATAATTTATTGGAATTTAGTTGCACATGCGCATTTAATTTATAATATCAGTATGTAATTCCAGAGCAAATTTCCCACCAACACAAGGACGCAAATAAAGAATTTAAAGCACAGATAATAATAATAATAATAATATAACATGAAGTTTCACTATGTTATGTGCTTCTATGAGTTACCATTTTGAGCCAGTTGGAGACTATTCTGATAGTAGGTAATCTAAACCTTAGCTTTTGATTTCTTCAACATATATACGGAGGAAATAGTTTGATAAACAACATCACAATTTGTTTAATTGGACTAATACAGTGTCAATGAATAGTATATTTTTAACAATTTACTTATCAGTTAAAAGTGTGAATGTATCAACATCCATGCTTTTTTTAATTAATTTTATTTTTGAGAGAATTGGAAATTTTCTCTTAATTATAACTTATGATGGAACTATCATTGTACTATTGTAACTTACCTTTATCCAAACTTCAGGGAAAAGGATTTGAAGAGAGAATTTAACTAGGTTTAGCATGGTAATGTAATCTAAAGTCTCTCTCTTTTTATGGTTTTGAAATTTTAATTCCAAATTTGTCCTTTTCTTGGGATTTCTAACTTGGAATCTTACATATTCCTAAAATCTCTTCTAAGTGAAATGTTCTTGCTTTCTATAGACTGTTCCTAATCCAGGAGCTGATCTTAATTCCAAAACCAGTACCCAGTGGACACAGCCTTCTGTTCACTGACAAATAAATGTATTCTATACAAGGAATGTGTGTAGAGTCCTTCCTGTGTCCTATTCATTTTTCCACCATCCTAGCATTTGGCCTTTCTCTTTCTCAATGACACACACACACACACACACACACACACACACACACACACACACTTGGGTCCCCCAGTAAACAAATTTTCCTCCTCCTCCTTCTCTTCCTCCTCCTCCTCCTCCTCTTCCTCCTCCCCTTCTCCTCCTCCTTCTTCTTTTCTCAGTTCTGAGGCTTGAACTCAAAGCCTAGAGAAGGCCGCTTAGCATCTCTGTGCTCAAGGTTGGAGCTATTCCACTTGAGCCACAGCACTACTTTTGAATTTTTCTGAGTGGTTCACTAGAGATACGTCTCATGAACTTTCCTGTCCTAACTGGTTTTGAACTAACATCCTCAGATCTCATTCTCTGAATACCGGGAAGGAGCCACCAGCATCAGGATCACACTATATTCCTACAGATTCTATTGTAAGTTATTGTAAGTAATGATTCTATTGTAAATGATGATGCATCAGAAAGTAGGTTATCAGAAGGAGTAAAGCCTTTTTCCTGGGATTGATATTATTGCAACAAAGTCTCTTAGGACACATTGAGGTAGAATCTGAGGACGTTTTTAAGTAAAGCAAATTAAAACCAAAGAACACAAAACAAAACCAAGCAACAACAATAGGAATGATAGAAAGAAAGAACACAATCCAGATATGGGATTGAGCATATCAAGTAATGGATGCAATGCATGCTCTAATGTCGTGAATAGGACTTGAAAAACATTGACCTTAAGATGAGTGCTTCCCTTTATCTCACATCAGAACATTCCATCATTCTTGGATTTACACTTTAGTGATCTTCTCACTAAACTTAAGTCACTGATGTCTGAATATTCCTTAAACAAAGAATGAGTTCTACCATACACTTTCTTCAAGACAAATGTCTTTCCTGAGATCGTGTATATTAAACACTTTTGGTGTCCAAAGAATTCATTTTCCCACAATATGTTTCTTTTTATCTCTAAAACAGGTTTCCTTCAAGATGTTCTTACTCAGTTCCTAGAGCTCACTAATAACTTTGGCAAGCTCTCTTTTTTTTTTTAATTAAAAAATTAGTAAACGTTACAAATGAAGAGGGAGCTAAGATTTTTTTTTTTACAATAAAAAATCTCTTATATGTCCCTTCCAGCCATGGCTGCTGCCAGCGCTAGGGAGCCTGTGTCTTCCAAAGAACTGCTCCCAAAAGGCAGCAGAAGACCGAGGAGGAGCTGGAGAAGGAGGACAACGAGCTGGAGAAGACCCTTTCGTAGCAACTCTGTAGTATGATGGAGATGTTTCAGGAGCGCGGTTGAGCCACCTTTGATCTCTCCATCTTCGTGGCTCAGAAAATGTACAGATTTTCCAGGGTATCCTTGTGGATTGGGACCACTTCATGATCCTGGTTCTTCCTGTTGTCTTTGAGACTGAAACGTTGCAAATGGAGCAACAGCTGCAGCAGATACATCTAGGGCCCAACACAGGCCTGTCAGGAGGAATGCCAGGAGCCCCCCTACCCTTCCTGGAAAGATCTAGATTGCTCTGCTCTGTTTGAGAAGTCTAGGTGGGAGAACTTTGAGATTTAGTTGTGTGTGAACAGATGATTATTTGGATTTCGTTTTCTTTCTTCAATTTTGACATGATGATCTATCCAAACCTGTGGGTGGAAATTCTCCAGACTTCATTGTCTCAACGAAAGAACCAACTTGCAACGTGGTCCTCACTCTGATACCGCAGTGCGGCAATATGGATGGTTATTCCAGCACTGGCTCTCAGCCCTTTCAGTAAATTGCTCTTCTCACTTACCCATTCTAGGGTAGAAACGAATGCCAGTGGAAGAGCAGCACCCCTGGCTTTTTTTTTTTTTTTAAGATAGAGATGTTGGGGATGATGCTTCACACAATACAAAACTGACAAAATGCATTGGAGCAGTAGTATATAGCATATATAGTATATAGTCGTGTATAACGGCCACCTGGGATTTGTCACAGGAGCAAGGCTTGCTGAAGCCTTAGCCATAGATGGGGATGATAGGGGCTGTGGAGGACAGAGAAGGAGCTCATTTCCTGTGTACCTTTTGGCTGTTAGACTTATGTGTATGTGTGTGGTGCCTGTATGTTAAAAAAAAGTCAGTGCGCACTTTTTGTATTTAAATATTTTTTAAAAAATGAGAAAAAACTCTTATAATCAAGTAAAAGGTATTATTCAAGCTAAAATACCTGCTAAAGGTTTTATATTTAAATTAATTGCTCATACCTTATGTTTCTTGATCTCTCCTACTATAAGGACATAGCATTTGATAGTTTCAAGATGACATATATTCAGTTGTCATTACAGCCCCAAACTTACACTATCTTTAAACATATGTAACTCAATCATCTATACCAGTTATACACATTACTGATAACAGGAATTATTATATACACGAAGTTTTAATTAGAACATATAAAACTTAACTTGGTTACCATTTGTTTCTGGAGTCGAAAAGGATGAAAGATATGTAAATTTCCTATATGTTCCTTCAAGTTAGCTACCTTTAATGCTACCATTAGAACATTTGAAAATATAGTATTTAATTGTGAAATGATCACAGTTACTGAACAAATCCTTTTACATATAATACACCTCACTTTTTTATTGGCCATAGGAGAGTAATCTTTAGCTGTTCAATGATTTCTAGTAAAAAATAAATTGGCATCAGAACTTTAATAAGTCTAGTGAACATACCTTAAATAATGAAAATATTGGCATTTTCCTACACTTAGCCACAATGGACACATTCACGTTTTTGAAAAAATATTAAAGTCTTACAAAGCAAAACATATTTCATAAAACTCAGCTATAGTATCAAGTACAGCTTCAATACAATACTTTCATTTTAAGAATCTATTAAACTTTATATTTTATCCACAAAAGTCAAGTGTTTTATCAAGGCAATATGAATCTATTATTGATGACAGAAAACTTATTAGATTTTTACAACAAATTATAGTATTTTGAAATCAAAAGTTAAAACATAACATTCTTTTGACTGCATTGGTCAATTCTATTCATTCCAAACTGCACTAATGATTTCTATTTATTTTCTTTCATTCTTTTTGATTCCAGGAACAATTATTTCCCACAACAAATCACTAGATTGGAGGATATTTTTTCTTTTTGAGTATATTGAGTAAGAATTTTCTGTTTGGTTCATGTGCATAAATATATAGAATACAATGCAAACTAGCTAGTTATTTTTCATACATTATCACCCCATGATTAGTTTTTCTTATTAAAATAGTTAGAATGCTTTTGTGCACAATAACCTTATCTGCTTCTGTGTGACTTATATTTAATCATCTTCATTCTTTTAGGATAGCAATTTTATTGATATATTTAGTAGTTTTAAGTATAGATGTGAATGACCAGTTTTCTCAAACTTTCTTATTTTCATTCAGGCAGGAAGCTCAAATTATACCTTAAAGTTATCTTCCTCAAGTATTATGAAAATAGTACTTTCCTTAGGTATTATAAAAATTACACTTAAAATTATTTTGCAAAACTCTGTTTAGCCAAATTTAGATCATTACTCATTGAGAAGTTGTTTTTAAAATATGTGAATGTTTTGAAGCTTTTCATTTAAAGTTAGATTTGAATCACCAGGCTTACTTTGGAAATAGTCATCAAATTTTGTCATAGAAGTAATTGTAAGGTAAGGTACAGAGTTTAATCATTTAAGGTAAGAACATCTTTTATGATTTTGCAACCTCGTTACAACTGAGCAGTCTCCAGCATGTGGTGATGTTGAGCAATCCGATTCAAATATTCACTGCATTGCCTAAGGCTTCCCCTAATTTTTGGACAAGCAACATAAAAGTGAGAGTCCTTTATGAAATAATTTTTAAACTTAATTATAAAAGTATATATTTATGAATGTCTCACTAATTTGTTCTTACTATAGTATTCAGTCATTTCTGAGGGTTTTACTTCTGGTACATAATTTTTATAAAATATTCAGTGTATACAAATTCTGT
The DNA here is from genome assembly GCF_031878675.1 of Megascapheus bottae. NCBI lineage: Eukaryota > Metazoa > Chordata > Mammalia > Rodentia > Geomyidae > Megascapheus > Megascapheus bottae. The sequence continues at coordinate 31,317,847 of NC_143519.1, forward strand.
TTTCTAAATGATATTCATTTGATAAGCAAATACACACAATGAGTTTAATTAAATATTGCATTTTAAAACAAAATTATGCTTCAAACTACTTCAAAAAGATAAAATCAAGAAGGTATTTTTGAAAACTGAAACCAGGTCTGACCCATAGGGACTATCACATGCTCAGGCTAATTCTAGATCTGTCATCACCATCTGCTTATACATTTTTTTCAAATCAGTTGGGGTATCACTTAGATAACAACTTGCCTAATATTATTAACCTGTACTAAGAAATTTCTAGTAATATATCCAGAAATGTCTTCAAAGTCCATATACATTTAAAATGTTGCCACCTGAAATAGCTGAATTAAAAATTTAGGCTAATTTTATTTTCAGAAAGATTGGGACTTCATCTTCAGCAGCTATAAAATGTCACACTGGAGGTGTGATTCAAGTGGCAGAGTGTCAATCATGAGCTATAAGCCATGCAAGAGTGAGGCCCAGAAATGAAACCCTGATAATACCAAAAGAACAAAAACATAGATAAATATTTGAAATTAAATATTTACTCAAAGAGTTGAGTATTAATTACCATAGTATTAATTTTGTTTAATTTATTATAATATTATTAAGTAGTAAAAACATGTTTCAATTACATAAGTCAGGTTTGATCTCAATGAAACTTAATTTCAGCCCTTCCACCATTCTACTTAACTTTCTTCCTCCTCCCATCATTACCCATAAGCTACAACATTAAATTGTAGTGCCTTGCTAAGTCATTGTAATAAAAAGTTTAACAGATTATTTTGTCAATTAGGAAACGTTAAATTGTCACTATTTCATATTCTAAAGTACATGGTTTAGATTACTTTTAACAATAAGGTAATTGTTAGTGCAGCCTAAATTATAAACTTGTGGCCTTGAAGGATCAATTGAATATATTTTAGCACACATTAAATTTATTCTGATCTCAAATATCTATTGCAAACTTCCCAAATGCTGTACAATTTTTAATTGCAATTTTTCTTTCACCATTGTCAATTCGTTTTCATTATAAGCTCTGAAAACACAAAGATATTCCAATGAAGTAAATGATATTTTTTATGGGAATTGACAATTGTTGATTGTAGAGTGATGTTATCAGTGTTCTAGCAAAATTCTCCAAAGCTAATTCTTTGAACCTACCAAATAATGCACACTAAATGTCAATTATTTTCTTCCTTTAAATTTATCTTGCTTGTCTCATCTTTGGAATAGGAGGCTATTTCAACTACAAGGTCAAAATAGCCCCAGTCCTAATATTAATCTAAAATGTGTTGGGACTTAATTAACAAAAGAAACCTAGGGGAATAGAAAAGAGCTGCAACTCAAAGCAGAAAGGAGTAAGTACATATGGACAGACTTATTTTAGATTAATTTTAATAAAAGGAAACACAGATAAATATTCCCTCTCCTGAATTATAGACAAATTATTATTTCACTTCAACACATTTTCACTAGTTACAGCTCTGTCTTCACAATTTAGAAAATGAAACTGATATCATTTTTGTATAGTTAATGACAAGCCTTCCACTTTTGTTTTCATACACAAGTGGCAGACACATCTGAGAATACTAGATGGAAAAAAATAATTTAGACATCTTAAATAATTTACATTCTTCACTACCATGTGTCTCTTGTGACAGTAAGCACTGGTATAAAAGAAGTTCATTGCACATTGGTAGAGATAGTTTTTACAATTGTCATGACTCAGTGTTTTCTACTAAATGCAGAAATAGCTCTGAGGTTAATCTTCCATATCAAAATAAAATGAGCAGCCACCTGTTCTAATGGCTTCTCACTGCCCAGAAAGGGCCAACAGACCAGCAGAGCAGCTGGAGAAGAAAAGGTCTCATGATGCCAGTGGTTTGTTTACCAAACACTCTTTTAACTCCTTTCACTTTATTTTTTTAAATGCCATTTATTATTGTCATATGGTTATAAAAGGTATGTGTCTTCATTCTCAATGTACAGAAAATGTCACTTCAGTTCTCACATTTCAAATATCAAGCAGGATTCACCACAGGGATGTAAAGCTGATCCAATATATGCAAGGCAATAAATGTAATTCATCACATAACAGGAGCAAGGACAAGAATCACATGATTCTCTCAATAGATGAAGAAAAAGCATTTGACAAGATCCAACAACCCTTATGGTAAAAGCTCTGGAGAAATTAGGAATCCATGGAAAATCCTCAGTATAATAAAGGCAGTGTATGAAAAACCTGCACCTAGCATTACAACTAATGGCAAAATGCTAAAGCTATTTCTGCTAAAATCAGGAATGACACAAAGATGCCCACTCTCTACACTCCTCTTTAATATAGTATTAAATGAGGCAAGAAGCAAACATAAAGGGGATCCAAATAGGGAAAGAAGAAGTGTAACTTTCCCTCTTTGCAGATGACATGATTCTGTATTTTATAAACCTTGTATACCCCACTCCCAAGTTGCTTGAGGTGAATCAGAATTTTGGCAAGGTATCAGGGTATAAAAATAACTCTCAAAAATCAATTCTTTCCTATATGCCAATAACTACAGGAGTGAGGTAAAAATTTAGAAAGCAACTCCTTTTGCAATAGTCTCAAAAAATAAATTACTTAGGAATTAACTAAGAATGTAAAGGACCTTTATGATAAAAAATTTAATAACCTAAAAAAGGAAATTAAAGCAGAACTGAGGAATGAATGGAATAATTAATATCGTGAAAATGGCAATCCTGCCAAGAACTATCTACAAATTTAATGCAATCACCATGAATGTCCCAATGTTATTCTTTAAGAAAATAGAAGTTATCCAAAATTTCATATGGAATAAGAAAAGATACCATATACCAAAAACAATTCTTAGCAGAAAGAACAGCGCAGAAGGATTACCAATACCAAAGTTTACACTCTATTACAGAGCTATAGTAACTAAAACAGCTTGCTACTGGCACAAGAACAGTCCCAAGGACCAAGAACTGAAGATGCCTAATATTTGATAATGGAGCCCCCAAAAAATAGAATGGAAGAAAGCCTCTTCAACAAGTGGTGTTGGCAATACTGTTTAAGAACCTGCAGAAAACTAAAGTTGGATCCTTCTTTGTAACCCAACACCAGGATTAATTCAAAATGGATCAGAAATCTCAAGGTAAAAGCAGATACAATGAAAACTTAAAAAAAAAGGAATAGTAAATACTCCAGGTCTCCTTGGCACAGGTTGAAAAATTCTTAATAAAATCCAGGAATATTAAAGAATGTTTGGACAAAAGGGATTGCATTAAACTGCAGAGCTTCTGTATGGCAAAGGACATAGTTCATAAGTTAAACAAAAAGCCCACAGAAGCCGGGAGTTTGGCCTAGTGGTTAAAGTGCTTGCCTAGCATGCATGAAGACCCGGGTTCGATTCCTCGGTACCACATACATAGAAAAAAGCCAGAAGTGGTGCTGAGGCTCAAGTGGTAGAGCTCTAGCCTTGAGAAAGTCCAAGGACAGTGCTCAGGCCCTGAGCTGAAGCCCAGGACTGGCAAAAAAAAAAAAAAATGCCCACAGAATAGGAGAAGATTTTCACTAGCCATAAAACAAACAAAGGCCTCATATCTAAAGTAAGTCTACAACTTAAAAAAATGAATCTCTCCAAAACAAATCTCCAAAGAAAGAACCATCTCATTAAAAGATAGGCCAATGACTTAAAGAGTGACTTCTCTGAAGAAGAAATAAGAATGGCCTATAGACATATGAAGAAACGCTCGACATCTCTGTCCATAAAGGAAATGCAAATAAAAACAACTCTAAGATTCCATGTCACTCCATTTAGAATGGCCATGATCAAGCAATCTAATAACAATGGATGCTGGCGAGGATGTGGCCAGGAAGGATCACTACTACATTCTTGGTGGGAGTGCAAACTTGTTCAACCACTATGGAAAGTAGTATGGCGGTTTCTCAAAGGACTAAACATAGAGCTCCACTATGACCCAGCAATCTCACTCCTTGGCATTTACACAAAAGTCCAGAAACAAGGACATACTAAATCCACTAGCACAGTGATGTTCATTGCAGCACTATTTACCATAGGAAAGAATTGGAACCAACCCAGAAGCCCCTCAGTTGATGAGTGGATCAACAAGATGTGGTATTTATCCACAATGGAATTCTTTTTATATATTTTTAATGTAATTAATAGAAAGGTTTCATTATATTCACAAGATAGAAGTTGCATTACTTCACAAACATTGATCCCCTTTCTTATGTCTTGGTCCCCACTTCCTGTCCCACCCCTGCCCCTCAATGGAATTCTATGCTGCAGTCAGAAAGAATGACATTGCCCCATTTGTAAGGAAATGCAATGGCTTAGAAAAAAAATAATATTAAATGAAATAAGCCAGACTCAAAGGAACATAGGCTCAATGGTCTCCCTCATTTGTCATAATCAGTAGAAACCTTGGGCTCTCCTAGCAGAGATTTACAATAGAACAAAACCTAGAAACATAAGGCCATATATATAGTATGACACTAAATGTAAGGACCTCCAGGATAAGGAAACAAGCCATATAATGAATGACTGTTGTTCTTAATGTACTGTTATCTCTCATCCCTTTTGCTATCCCTTGGTTATCTCGTATTGTTACAATATTTCACCTTGTTGTCTGATATATTTTATATAGGCTCAATTGGTTATTTGAAAGACAATAGGGAAGGGGGGAAATCAAGATGAGCAGGGGGGGGAGGAGGAGAGGAAAATGGGGACCAAGACATGAAAAAGGGTATCAATGTATGAATGGTGAATTAATGCACCTTCTATCTGGTTACATAATGTAACCCTTCTATTAATTACAATATAAATATATGGAAAATAATTAGTACACATTGGAATCATGATTTGGAATCATGAGCTTTATCTCGTGACAGTTGTTCTTAATGTACTATGTTATTTCTCTTCTGCTTTGTTGACCTTTGGCTAATCTCACATAATTTTTTTCATATATTTTTGTTATAATTAATAGAAGGGTATATTACATTCACCAGAGAAAGGTACATTCCTTCATAAATATTGATTCCCTTTCTCATGTCTTGGTCCCCATTTGTTAATGTATCTGACTTTGTTATCTGGTATATTGTATGGACTTCTATTTGATTATTTGAAATAGGGAAGAGAAGGGAGGAAAACAAGATGATTGAGATGGGGTGAGATGGAGTACATAAGAAGGGGTATCAATGTGTGAGAAGTAATTCACTTACTATCTGGAGGATTTAATTGTAACCCCTCTATACAGTACCTTGATAATAAAAAATAAAATGAAAATAAAATAATGTAAAGCCTATATTTTTCACAATACACTAGCTAGCAATTACCCTAGCAATTACATTTTTCTATTATATACTAGAGTAGTATCCAAGTAGTGTATATTCATTCCTTATTATTATTTACATTTGTTTTCAAATAAACTGAAAGTAGGACACTTAGAAAGGTACCAGATTTGTGTGAGTTTTCCTAGTATTTGTAATAGTAAACTGAAGTTATCAAAATGTTGGTCACATTTACTATGCTAGATTCAATTGATAATTGCTCCTCTAGTTCTCCATTAACATCCTGTGATGAAATACTCATTGCAACACTATGAAATCTAAACATTTGTTAAGCAATTACCAGATAATTATTTCTTACAAACTAAAGTGCAATTACAATGATGTTATGTTAAAATAAAATTCTGAGATTTCTTATCATTAGTGTAAAAAGTGCTTGTCAACATGTAGTTTGACATTTCTCTGTTCATCATTGTGTTATAATTGCAAACATGTTGTTTTGAATTTAATTATATTAAATTTAATGCAGTACCAACATAGAATTAGAAAACCGTCTCTCACCTTTATCTGGGTTCATTAGTGGAATTTAGAGTATATTTATATGAAATATATAAAAGCTACATTTTAAAATTTAAATCTGAACTATTCCCAAATGGGGCTGAGTCCCTGTATATTTGCATATACACAGAAACGTACTTGATATTCCAAAGAAGGTATCAAATGAGATATTAATAAATAATAATATGGACTCAAGTAGAATATATTTTAAAAGTTCAGTTATATGAACGAAGATCACCTTATCAACACTTATTGTTTTAGTCTTTATGATACATTGAATTAACTATTATGTTTAAAATAGTAGCTGGTAGTAACTGTGAAACAAGTGATTTTTAATATTAAATTATAAGCTAATGATCATACCCTATTAGCTATACTTCATTTGCTGTTAGCATTATTTATTAGTCTATTCAATGGGACTCCACTTTAAAATGTCTTCTATTATCTAACTTTACATATTAATATAAAACTAAATAACAAGTAACCAGTAATAGAATAAATTTGTAATAAGAAAGTTGAAAACAAGGAAAAGTAAAGTGGGAAGATTGAGCACTTATTAATAAAATATTTGTTGTTGGAGGTTTATTGGATTTTGCATCAGTCCAGCTATAAACAAAATATTATCTTATTTTAAAATATTGAAATCTGATGCCCGAACAGGAGACTATGGTATTACATTTAGAAAGTAATATCAGTTATAGATTTGAAACAACACAGTCTATCTCCAAGCTATGAATATTATCCCAGCCAACAAGTACAAAATGTTAAATCACAAAAATGACAAAAAAACCTTACAATTGTATATATGTCTATAAAATACCAGTAGAGTTAAAAATGTTTTTTTTTTTATTAGAGTGGATTATCAACAGTGCCTTCAACTGAAAAGAAGCATGCAAATCTAAACAATGACAATTCAGGAACTAACAAGTATTTGAAACAGCATTCATTTCAATACCAAGTAACTGATGGTATCTATAAATTGAGCTCATTCCATTCCTTGTTCCTAATACAGAATTCCTGACTGATAGTGTTGGGAGCCAGAGTGGAATCAAACTGTACCTTGACTTGCATCAGACGATGGCTTTATTGTCTTATTGCTTTCTGGCCCTATTCTATGTAAATGACCTGAGAATTACCATATGAATGTAACACCTGGAGGGTCCCTGGGTCTGGAGGAGGGAAGAAGGGGGAGTGGAAAATAAACGCGGCAGTCTTGGCAGTCTTTGCCTGGACTGCGGACATCCCGGACCCGGTGTGTCTGTCTCTCTTCTATTTCTTGCTAGTCCTTGCCCCCGATTTCAGGAACCCCAATCTGCGAACCCTGGTTTGCTGCCGGTTGGCCCCGGCATCTGGCGCCCGAACAGGGACCCTGAAAATCTGGGACGAAGGTGAAGGACCCCTCCCTGTGGTGAGTAATACATCGTAGGACTATTAAGAGAGTGTATAGTCAGGAGTAAAAATTATGGGTCAAGTTAATAGCCATAGGTCATATGTACCGATCTTAACAGGCCTACTTGAAGCCCACGGAACGTGGGTGGAAAAAGGGGTGCTTCAGAGCTTCCTATAGTTTGTCGAGGAGGCATGCCCGAGGTTTATAGAGGAGGAATTCCAAAAAACCTGGCAGCGGATGGGAAAAAGGATTCAAGCATATTATAATGTATATGGCCCCGAAAAGACCCCAGTAGAGGCTATTGATGTATGGAATATAGTAAGTGAATGCATAGATCCTCTACATGAAAATGCTGAACTTAATCTTGAATTAAGGGAACTTTATGAGTTAAAGGACCCTTCTGAAAAACCTGAGGCTGAGCCATACGCCGCAGCCCAAGAGAGTCTAAGTGAGATCTTGAAAAGGGAACAACAACCAGTAGATATTGAGTATCAGATTTCAGGTTTGAATATCAAGGAGGAAAGTTATGATGAGTCAGTGGAGGGCCGGGTGGCTACGATAGAGAAGAAGTTAGAAGAAATGCTACATTTTCTATCGAAAATGGGGATGGAGCAGAGAGCCCCCCCAGAAGTAGGAAAGAAATATGACCCTCAGGCCACTATGGTGTCTGATTCTAAACCTTACCCCTCACACCCACTGCCTCCGGCTGCAGCCTTACGGCCTCAATCCCTTTTTCAACCTTTAGGCAAGCCTAAAGGCCCTAGCAACAAGTCCCTTTTAACAGGCACTACAACCAGGCACAGTGCATCGCAATTAAACCTGACTCAGGCTGCTAGAGAGAGGGAAGATATTTCAGGGCCTCGATGCTTCCCTAGTTTAGTTGATCATGATGAACAAGTATACCATCAACCTGTTCCTGTTAAACTATTACAGGATTTAAAGAGTGCCTGCTCCCAATATGGGCCAACTGCCCCTTTTACTCAAGTAATATTGGAGGCCGCGTGTGCTGGTATTGCATGCCCAAATGACTGGAACCGGCTTGCCAGAGCATGCCTTAGTGCAGGAGAGTACTTATTATGGGAGACAGAGTTCACTGCACAGTGTCGGGCTAAAATTGAAACAAATAGGTCTAAGAACCTGCCTTACACTGTTGATCAGTTGTTAGGAGAGGGAACCTATAAAAATACCAAAGATCAATTGGGTTATGCAAAGGAGGCCTATTTACAAATAAATGCTGCGGCGAGAGAGGCTTGGAAAAGGTTACGCAATTCCAATCGTACAAAAAATCTAGTAGAAGTTAAACAGGGACCGAATGAACCTTATCTAGAATTTTTGTCTCGATTAATGGAGACTGCAGACCGCCTAGTACAAGATGAGAGTGCAAGGAAGATTATAGTTAGACACATAACCTATGAAAATGCCAACGCCGCCTGTCAGGCGGCTATCAGACCCCATAGGAATAAGGGAGGAATCACGGACTTTATTTCACTGTGTGCTGATATTGGACCCTCCCATGTACAAGGCCTTACTTTAGCCACCGCTCCTCAAGGAAAGACTGTTAGTGAGTTTCTAAAATATAGAGGTCAGCGGCATTCTCGGGATGCTAGACCCCCAGGGCGTTGCTTTTCTTGTGGACAAATAGGACATTGGATGACGCAATGCCCACTCCAGGCCAGGCAAAAGAGAGAAAAATCACCTGGCACATGTCCACGCTGTGGTAAAGGGAAGCACTGGGCTAAAGATTGCAAGTCAGCAACAAATCGCAATGGCCGCCCGTATTTGGGAAACTGGAGAAGGGGCCAGCCCCTGGCCCCGCAAAACCATGGGGCAGTCCCTCCCTCTTCTCGGCCACAAGTGCATCTTCTAACAACCCCCCAAGATCAGTCTCCGGCCTCCTCCATGCCACCCCAGGCAGTGCAGGATTGGACCTCTGTTCCTCCACCTGCTCAGTATTGACCCCAGAGATGGGGACACAAGCTCTCCCCACGGGGGTCTTCGGCCCCCTTCCCCCGGGAGTGGCTGGATTGCTGTTAGGGCGAAGTAGCTCAGCCCTTAAAGGGATACAGATTACACCTGGCAAAACTGACCAGGATTTTACTGGAGAAATCAAAGTTATGGCCTCTGCCCCGAAACACGTGGTATCGATCCCAGCCGGTCAAAAATTAGCACAATTAATACTTGTGCCTTTACCTCCCGGGGAGACTGCTAATTCCCCATGTGGACAGAGAGGATTTAGATCTTCTGATATATATTGGGTACAAAGCATAAAACAAGAGAGGCCTGAGATGACTATATTTATACAAGAAAAGCCCTTTAAAGGAATATTAGACACTGGAGCAGATGTGTCTGTTATATCTAAAAAACATTGGCCAGCCCAATGGCCCCTGACAACCTCTATGACTTCCCTACAGGGGGTTGGGCAAGCAACTGACCCACAGCAGAGCAGTGCGATCCTTGTTTGGAGAGCTGAGAGACAGTACCCAGGCCCCGAGTTCAAGTACAGCAACCAACAAAGTGAAATGCCAATGGCATGTTTATCCCTGTGTGGAGAGACACTACTGGGACACGAAAGCCTCTGCTTGGATGGCAGAGATGGTGTCAGATCTTAGTCACTTGTGCTTGGCCAATCAAATTAATCAGAGCCGGGAGGTCATAGAATAGTTTGTAAGCATGCCTTACTAATGCCCGTGCCTTTCATAACTGGGCAGGAACTTGTCAATCTTCTGTGATAGCGGGTAGTTTAAAGTCCTAATTGAGTAAAATTTTTATTTTTTATTTTTGACACCAGCCACAAATTCAGGAAAAGTTTGTGGATCTGAGGCTTGTGTCTCTATTAATCTGTTTAGATCTGACAACTGAAGCATTGTTAAGGTTGCAGAAATTTAGTTCCCCAGACAATCAAGAAAAAGCCTTTGCAAATGGGTGCTAGGTAGGCTGCGCTGTTGTGGCCAAGGATGGTTTGTGCAGTTGTTGAATGTTTGGAGAGATGAGGAGGGGCACTCTGGTCATTTTCAGCCATTTGTCTTGGATCATCTGCCAATTAATTTATGGGGTCGTGATATCATGGAAAAAATGGGAGTGTATATGTTTAGTCCTAGTGCTGCGGTCACTAAGCAGTTACTTGATCAAGGCCTCTTCCCCTTTAGGGGACTAGGCCGAGCAGCACAGGGGGAGATAGAGCCACTCCAACCCCAGTCTCACCCTACGAGACAAGGATTAGGGTATTCTTTAACGGGGGCTGTAGTTTGTCCTGCCCCTCATGCTGATCCCATAAATTGGCTCTCTGAAGAACCGGTATGGGTTGAACAGTGGCCTCTTTCTCTAGAAAAGATCATTGCAGTTCAGCAGCTGGTACAGGAACAGCTGGACTTGGGACATGTGGCCCCTTCTAACTCTCCATGGAATTCTCCAATTTTTGTTATAAAGAAAAAGTCAGGTAAATGGAGGCTGTTACAGGATTTGAGAAAGGTTAACGCGACAATGGAACTGATGGGGGCCCTACAGCCTGGCTTGCCTTCACCCATGGCAATCCCAAAGGATACTTATAAGATTATTATAGATTTGAAGGATTGTTTCTATACTATACCCCTGGCGCCTCAAGACTGTAAGCGCTTTGCCTTCAGCGTCCCCTCTGTTAATTTTAAAGAACCCATGAAGCGATATCACTGGCTTGTGCTTCCACAGGGCATGGCAAATAGCCCAACTTTATGTCAAAGTTTTGTAGCTAGAGCCATTTCTTCCACTCGTGAAAAATTTTCTTCTGTTTATATTGTTCATTATATGGATGACATCTTGTTGGCTTGTTCTGACCCTATCGTCGTACGACAAGCCTTTGGACAACTAAAGCAAGATCTGAGCCTTTTTGGCCTTATAATAGCAGCTGAAAAGGTTCAGGAACACCCCCTTTTTACATATCTAGGCCATATATTAGGCCCACACTATTTTAAAAGCCAAAAAATACAATTAAAAACTTCACACTTAAGAACTCTTCATGATTTTCAGCAATTCTTAGGAGATATAAATTGGCTTCGGCCTTATCTAAAGCTCTCCACAGGAGAGTTAAAACCCCTCTTTGATCTCTTAAAAGGAGATACCAACCCTACATCCTTGCGTGAATTAAATCCTGACGCCAGGAGGGCCATCCAAATTGTAGAAAAGGCAATTTCCCAGCAACAAGTGACCTATTGTGACTATTCTAAACCATGGGGAGTTTACATTTTAGCTACTTCTCACTCCCCAACTGCTGTATTGTGGCAGGATGGCCCACTTTTATGGCTTTATCTACCATCAACACCCGGCAAAGTGCTGACCCCCTACTACGAATTGGTAGCTAATCTGATACATATGTGCCGAGTGGATTCCCGTAAATATTTAGGTCAGGAACCTCATTTTATCTGTGTCCCATATAATCTACAACAACAAGATTGGCTATTCGCCCATTGCGATTCTTGGGCCATTGCGTGGGCCAATTATACGGGGAAAATTTTGCATCACTACCCGTCTAACAAACTTCTCCAATTTGCTGCGTGTCATACGTTTCTATTTCCTTCCATAGTACAGGCCTCGCCTTTATCTTCTGCTGCTTTGGTATTTACAGATGGATCCTCTAATGGAACGGCTGCTTTGACCATTAATGGGAAAACTCAATCTTGGGTTACGGGTTTTTCCTCCGCCCAAGAGGTGGAATTAGAGGCTGTTTTACAAGCACTCGTCCTGTTACAAGACGAGCCCTTTAACTTATACTCAGACAGTCAATATGTAATTCGTGCTCTTCAAGTCATAGAAACTGTTCCCTTTATTGGAACTACTAACTCCAATATTCAGACCCAATTTCGCCAAGTACAAACTTTGCTTTGTTCTCGCAACCACCCCTGTTTTTTTGGCTTTGTTCGAGCTCACACTAATCTTCCTGGCCCTTTAAGTGAGGGCAATGCGGTTATTGACTCCGCTACCAGAGTTTACTTAACTCAGGTTGAACTTGCTAAGCATTCACATGCCATCCACCATCAAAACAGTCGAGCCTTGCGCTGACAGTTTAAATTATCTAGAGAAGCAGCACGACAAATAGTTAAGACTTGCTCCAACTGTGTCCCTTTTTCACCAGCCCCCCATTTAGGTATAAATCCACGAGGACTGCTTTCTAATCACATTTGGCAGATGGATGTCACACATGTTCCATCATTTGGCCGATTAAAATATGTTCATGTTACTGTAGATACTTATTCTAATTTTATCTTGGCTACCCCCCTTGCTGGGGAAGCCACTAAACATTGTATTTCTCACTGCATTCGATGCTTTGCTGAGATGGGGATTCCCTCGCAAATAAAAACAGATAATGGCCCTGGCTATGCAAGCCGAGCATTTCAATCCTTCTGCCATTCCTATAATATCACTCATATTACAGGCATTCCTTACAATCCTCAAGGTCAAGGCATCGTGGAGAGAGCTAATGGATTATTAAAACATCAAATTGTTAAAATACAGAAAGGAGAGTCATATCCTGCTACCCCTGTGAATATACTTAATCATGCCTTATTTGTTCTAAATTTTTTGAATTTGGATTCAAATAATTTACCTGCTGCTCAGCGATTCTGGGAAAAAAGAGCGCAGCATCCTTTTGCCTTAGTAAAGTGGAAGGATCCCCTAACTGGTGCTTGGCATGGACCCGATCCTGTTCTAATCTGGGGTCGAGGGCATGTATGTGTTTTTTCACAAGGAGAAAATGACGCCCGCTGGCTGCCTGAACGCTGCGTTTGGATCGTGGAGAGTGACAGTGGCCATCCAAGCAGCGACTCACTGGGCCTACACCCCCAACCCTCCAGTGGTGCATCCTGCGACGTGGGAAGGACCTGAGTTATTTGTGCATGTCAATCGGGACTGCTACTGATCCACTTGTTCCACACATTCATATGAGCTGTGTTTCTCCTCCTTTTACTATTATGTAGGGATCTTTTAACATATTCATTGACTCTACACAATTTAATATGTGACATTATTTTGTCTTTATCAGCCCTCTTCTTAATAACCTTTTTTGTAAAAGATGCCCAGGTGAAAAGCAAAGGCCTCCAGAGGTAAGTAGAAGTCGGCCGACCCCCTTGTATGTCTGCGTTTTATTTTATTTTATTTTTGTTTGTTTGTTTGAAAAAGTGCACTGTGGGCCTAAAACAGAGGCCTGGGTGGTCAAGGGACGCCTTGACCCCCCCCCTCCCCTTCTGAGTTTCTTGTCGATAACAAGGCATACCTGAGAGTCCCACCAGCAAGACATGTCTAAATCTAAAAATAACTGTTTGGTGAAAACATTCATTTGAGCTCATGTTTTTTGTGTTAAGTGTATCTGATTGAGTCCAATTTTCTTGTTATATGTCAATGTCTGATTATTTAAAAGTCTCCGTTTCTCTGTCTTGTTCGTGTTACATATTTTTTCTTGTCCAGTTTTGTCTTTAAAATTGGTACCATTTCTAAGTATGGATCCTTATGGTTTTTCTGTGCGTACTCAAGCACACATCCTTGTTATTTATTTGAACATTTCTGGGCCTAGCATGGCCGCTCCCCCATGTCTGCAGTTGTGACAAGCCCTGGAAAAATAAATTCCAGCTAAGTTGCAAAAAGTTTTGTTTTGAACCTGGTTCTCACCTGTAAGAGTAAAATTGGCAAAACTCTCTTGACACAAACTTCCGGAAAACGAACGGCCGATATTAATTTTGCGCACTTTATGATCTTTGAGTATGAATGTGTGTGAATGAGTGAGTGAACATGTTCAAGGTTAAATTGTCAGCATGCTGTATAAAACAATGGATAAATTTATACTTAAACACAAAGACAATTGGGTAAATATAAGCTTAAAACTTCAACAAAAATATTAGGTTTGAATGTTTTACAATGTCTCAAAGAATTATTGTGTTGTCTTAAAGAAAAACTGGTAAACATTTTTCTAGATCCTGAAATCTGCATTTTATTGCAGGACATACAGCTGTTTACATTGTAAACATTGTATCCTGTTCAGCACAGAGGTGTTAGGGAATTTGGGATTTATTACTTTAAGTTAAAGTTTGGAAACATGTATTAGAGATTTAAATGTAAAATTGTTCATTAACATCAGAAATTTTGCCTGTCCTTTCTTGCAAACTGACACTAGAAATCTGATGGTAAAATGTGGATAATGTGATTAGTATTTTAAAGGAATGTTTAAGGGTTTATCTCCATGCTATTGGGTGTATTTTAAAAAGGAGAGGAAACTAAGTCCAGACTTAGACTTTTGGTGCACTGATGTCTATAGTTCTTGAATTAGGGAAAAACTGTTATTTGAGTTTAAACTGTTGTTGGAGTTCTAGACAGTAAACTAAACTGCAAAAGAGCCCTTTTTTCTAAAAGGCAAGAGGAGTGCCTTGAGCCTTAGGGGGCCTGAAGGCAGAAGGAGTTCTTTGTGCCCTTAAAGGTTTTTCAATTGCAAATAAAGGCTAAGGTGTTAATTGTTTAAGCCAGTATCAGTAAAAGTTATTAAGAACATTGGAAATGGGTTTCTAAACAATATTTGAAAGTGAAGTTGTCTTAAATGTTTAAAGAAAGAGAAAAAAGGAAAATTAGGACTACCAAAGTAATTGCTTAATTGCTATTTCAGCTTGCTCTTGTAAGTTACCTTATAGCAACTTCCAGCTAGCCCATGGAGAAGGACAGCAATCCTTATTCAGATGTAACTTTGGCTTTTACCAGGTTCTAGGTAAGCTCATGCTTAGAGACTATTTCTGTGTTGACCACCTTGTTGCTTTAATTGGAGTAACGTGGCCTTTTGTAGGACTCATTGATCTGAAAGCCTCAGCTTTGAGCCTGCCCGGGCAAAGCAAAGTCCCTGTGAGACTGTGGTGTCTAATCTGCCAGCAGGATGCTGGGACAGAGTTGCTTTGGAGCTTGAAGTGGCAGAGCGCTAGCTCTGAGCTGAAAAGCTGGGGGGAAGCACTCAAGCACCAAGCTCGGGACTCATAGTGGTAGGGTGCTAGCCTTGAGCTGGAGAGCTGAGAGACAGTGCCCAGGCCCCGAATTCAAGTACAGCAACCAACAAAGTGAAATGCCAATGGCATGTTTATCCCTGTGTGGAGAGACACTACTGGGACACGAAAGCCTCTGCTTGGATGGCAGAGATGGTGTCAGATCTTAGTCACTTGTGCTTGGCCAATCAAATCAGAGCCGGGAGGTCATAGAATAGTTTGTAAGCATGATTAATTAATGCCCATGCCTTTCATAACTGGGCAGGAACTTGTCAATCTTCTGTGATAGTGGGTAGTTTAAAATCCTAATTGAGCGAAATTTTTATTTTTGACACCAGCCACAAATTCAGGAAAAGTTTGTGGATCTGAGGCTTGTATCTCTATTAATCTGTTTAGATCTGACAACTGAAGCATTGTTAAGGTTGCAGAAATTTAGTTCCCCAGACAATCAAGAAAAAGCCTTTGCAAATGGGTGCTATGTAAGCTACACTATTGTAGCCAAAGATGGTTTGTGCAGTTGTTAAATGTCAAATATGATCTCTAGTTTGGAGTAAATTATTGTTCCTAATATCTAATCCTTGATAAAACAGGCTAGGCTTCTTAAGGTCCCTGGTCAAGCACAGAGACAACACCCCTGAGTCAGCTTGAAGAAGTCACAGAAGTTGAATCTCCGCCCATCAATCCCCGTTAGACCAAGGGACCAAAGTCATTTTTGGAAAATGTGACAGGATAAATTAGGGGTATAGAAAAGAGTAAAAATTGCACTTGTGTTTCTTTTAAAATAAAAAACGGGGGATATGTTGGGAGCCAGAGTGGAATCAAACTGTACCTTGACTTGCATCAGACGATGGCTTTATTGTCTTATTGCTTTCTGGCCCTATTCTATGTAAATGACCTGAGAATTACCATATGAATGTAACACCTGGAGGGTCCCTGGGTCTGGAGGAGGGAAGAAGGGGGAGTGGAAAATAAACGCGGCAGTCTCGGCAGTCTTTGCCTGGACTGCGGACATCCCGGACCCGGTGTGTCTGTCTCTCTTCTATTTCTTGCTAGTCCTTGCCCCCGATTTCAGGAACCCCAATCTGCGAACCCTGGTTTGCTGCCGGTTGGCCCCGGCATGATAGAACGCAACACAAAGGAGCTTTCAAAAGTAATGATTTTACAATGAGAGGACATTAGAAATACGATTAATGGGGCCAAGAGTTTGGACTAGTGGTAAAGTGCTTGCCTAGCATGCACAAAGACCCCTGTTTGATTCCTTGGCACCACATACATAGAAAAAAGCCAGAAATGGTGCTGTGGCTCAAGTGGTAGAGCTCTGGTTTTGAGAAAGTTCAAAGACAGTGCTCAGACCCTTAGCTCAAGCCCAGGATGGGCAAAAAAAATACGACTGATAAAAGATGAAAATATATGGGTTAAAATTAATATTGTAATTTACATACTTTTAGGTGGAACAGTAAGTATATATGAAGTGTGTGCAGCATAAACTATATTTCAAAGGAAAGTGTAAGTATATTGTGTTAGAGCTATGTATTCTATAAGAAATCAAAATTATATACACTGCTTCTGCCTAGCAAGAACAAAACCTTGGGTTCAAGTTACTGTACTGCAGATAGTAACAATAATAACCAATATTTTTTATATTCCATAAAAAAGATTTTATTATGCCATGTAGTAGTTATGATGTTCATTAGATCTTTTACATGAGAAGAGATCTCAAATAAGAGATCTCCACTTAATTGGAGTACAAAGTACAGGAAAAGAAAGAAAAGAAAAGAAAGTTCTAGAAAAAATTCTCTCAGGGACTACGTGCAAAATGATTGGTATTTTTGAAATCTGAAAATGCATATTACTTGTTGGGGTTTTTACTTTCTTCTCTATTAAAAATTGAAATATGCCTGTGTGCATATCAATTTATTTCTCAAGGGAAGTATATTGCACAGTATTAAATGGTGCTGGACTAATTAATAAATAAATCCAAACAAAAGAAATAGGGAGGCAGAAGGGATGGAAACATATCTGCATATACATCATTCAGGTAGGCATTGAGAAGAAAATTCTCCTTAAGGTAGACTAACAACCTCGAGGTTGTTTGTCATAGTGTATAAGGGCTTTTTCTAGCATACTGTTTTAATTCTTGCACAACAATGACAAAATGAATTTAATGTGTTACATGTGTCAAAAGCATCATTCATGCTCTAAAGACTAAAAACTTCATTTCAGTATATTCATGAACCTGTTTCTGCCCTTTTTCTGCTATCATTTTGTATAATATATTTCATAAGACTATAATATTTACCAAAGTTTCTAGTAAACACAGGAAAAGATCAAGTTTTAAATGGTATACAAGGTTACATGTTAAATCTATGTGACACATTAAGAGCAAATATTGCTAGAATGGACCCAGTTACAAAATTTCATAGTCTATTTTCCAAACATATTCTATTCCATAAAGGGAATTATTCTCCAGGGGCATCTACTGAGAGCATGTACAAAAGAAATGAGGTTAGTTTTATTAATTTACTCTTTTCACAATTGAATGGCCATAGCTTTATCCTTTCTTTCCCCTGGGCAGTAGTATGTTACTTTTTTTTAATAACAGAAATGTGAAAAAATAAGGATTTGTTTCATTCAGCTTCATTTCACTGGAAGTGCTGTAAGGGAGATGAGATTTGAAAGCATTCACCATAATGTATAGCATATCTGGTTTCACTTTACTGATGATGCGATATCATTGTAAATGGCTCACTTTGGGACATACAGCTTTATTAGAGCATTAAGCCTTGAACTCCTGACTCCTTTTGAATGACACTAACAATTGTTTAGAAGCAATTGCTAAGTTTTGTCAATGGTTCCTCTTTTTCCCTTAGCATTCAATGTATGTGCAGGGCTTGTTTGCAAATACAGTTATAACAAAGGAAAATAGAACATTTGAAAGAAATTCTCATAGTGCTCAAATACAGTTTGTCATAAAAGAGACAACTCATTTGATTACTGAATTTCTTAAACTGAACTCTTAAAAGAGAGTGCCACTTTTCCGAACAAACAAGCTAATAATAAAATAAATAAAATGGTGAAGATATTTACTTCTATGCCATAGTATAATTTGCCACTTAATAATGAACATGTTAGGCATTGTAAAAACATTATAACAAAGTACAAGAATTACTCAGATGTATATCCTTGTGGTAAGTTACAGGGATATTTTCTTATGAAATTAAATAGAATAAAACTTACAGAAAAAAAGATCATTAAAAAATGACAGCACACACTTTACAACCTTGAATTTGGGAACTTTAACAACATTTTATTGAAGAGGCAGTAGCAAAATATTAAAGCCATGTTACACTAGTATATTTTTATTCAACTGTTGTTTGATGTTCACAAATATATTTTAAATGTTTAACATTTGGATACCATTGTGTTGCTACCAAAGTAATAATAACATCGACCTAACAGGGAATTATAAAAAAGAATAAACTCTGAAATTTTAGAATGAAGGAAAAACCTTAAGTTCTCTCAATTTCTCATTTTGCTCAGGACCATTTAAAAATAGATTATGATTATCATCATAAAGTATAGTTATTTTAAAGCATATTTTTGAAATCCATTTCTTATTTTAAATCTATATAGATTACTAAAGTTATTTTGCTTTATTTTAGCAAAAGTAAATTTATAACAAAATGTTAAAGAATAAGACAACTGTTCCTCATCCTTAATCATAAAGGAAATGAAAATATCACTGAGATTCCATCTTAGCCCAGTCAAACCAACAACCAACAAATACTGCTTAACATTTGGGAATAGAGAGGAACCGTTATACACTGTTGAGAGAAATAGAAATTAATGAATGCTATATGGAAAATGGACTGGGATTACCTTAAAAAGATATAACTACCTTATTATCTTCATATATATATATATATATATATATATACACATACATACACACACACACATGTATTTCCCCTAGGTCTTGAACTAGACTCAGCCAGTGTGTGTGTGTGTGTGTGTGTGTGTGTGTGTGTGTGTGTGTGTGTGTGTGTGTTTGTGCATGCCTGCATGTATTTGTCTGTGTGTGTATATCATATAAAATCATATTTAAAGTTCTTTTTAGAAAAATTGACACATGAAATACCTGGTAGAAATTAGCTGAGTGTAAATTGAATTGATCAGCATGTAATAGTAATTCATATTACTTCATATGTTTTTTATTTTTTGCATGTATTTGTTTATATGTATTTTATAAAGTATAGTCTGTATTTTAGTCTGTGGTAGTTTCCTATCTTAACATTGTTGATCTTCATGAGAATATTTGGATACCTTTCCAAAATAGGCAAGTTTTATTAACAAATAAACTGTTTCACCATTATGGATTATTAACATTCATATACCTTAAATTTTGAGATATAAGGAGGGTTCTATCGTTAGAATGTACTACTAATGCCTAATATGTGGAGATTCATTTTCAAATTACCTTTAAAAATCTGAACTATATGGCCAGGAGTTTGGCCTAGTGATTGAATGATTTCCTAGCATGCACGAATACGAATCCTTGGTACGATATACATAGAAAAAAAAGGTGGAAGTGGTGCCGAGGCTCAAGTGGGAGAGCTTTAGCCTTGAGAAAGTCCAAGGACAGGGCTCAGGCCCTGAGCTCAAGCCCAGGACTGGCAAAAAAATCTAAAATATTACTAATTAATAAATATTACTAATAGTTAATATCTTAAAGACATCTTATAAGATAAAGTAAATATTTACAATTATAGATACAATATGTTGCATAATAATGTAAGGGAAAACACTAGATTTTTATCACTGCACAGGATCTTGTTACAAATATGTAAGTTTTCATATGTGAAAACTAAATTTAAGAAATCTTTTTTTTTCCGGCTGTGAGTTAGGAATAGTGGTAGTGTTTGCCTAGCATGCAAAAAAGCACTGTGTTCAATTCCTTGATACCACATACATTAAAAAAAATAAAAGCCAGAGTTGGTGCTGTGGTTCAAGTTGTAGAGCTCTAGCCTTGAGAAAGCCTAAGGACAGCTCAGGCCCTGAATTCAACCCCAAGGCTGGCAAAATAAAAGAACAACAACAATTTTTTCACACTGTTTCAGAAGAGAGTTTCATTGACTAAACTACTTATCTAATAAAAAAAAATTTTGAATGACAATTTACCTTTAGTTTAGAGCCCATGTGGTGATGTCATTTACATTAGATAATATTTCATAGTGAGTAATTTTAACAGATACCATCTTTCCAGCCAAGCTCTCTGGTTCTGTAGCATTAGTTTGCTAGTATTGTATCGAATCCTCAGTGGGTACATCTCAGACCCAATTAACCATCAAATGAGCTAGAAATTACTTTTAGGTACAAATTGATGTGTGATAATTACTTTCACTTTTCAAATTTATAAAAAAATATATCTTACACCATTAAAATTGCACAAGAAATACATTTCAGTGATTATCAAAAATGAATTTCAAGTTCACCACCCTTAAGTGTAAATTAAGCCTTATTAATAAAGATAAGTGCATCTTTTAGACTTAACTATTCAAAAGGAAGACAGGCAAGGACCGCTTTTAATAGGCTATTGTTGCGTGGAATTTTCTTGAGCCACTGTGTGATAATGTTCATGTATTCCTGTACCTTTTCAGGTATCTTCATCACTTCTGGTGCTGTGCTATGGTTATTCAGAGAATGATGCACTTTATGCTTATGGCTGGCTAAGCCACAAACTTGATTGTATCAGAAAGATACCTCACTACCTGTCAGTACTTTCAAATTCAATTTACTAGTAAGGACAGCCAGAAAATCTAGATATAGTCGTACAAAACCAAAGAAACAACAAAGCAAATAAAATAAAAAGACAAAACAATGGCAACCAAAAAAATCTATTTATAAATTTCTGAAACCACCAAAGTAAAATAATTTGTGGATCCAGCGCATTAATCTGAGAGGAGAGCAATGCTCAGAGATACAATTCATTGAAATGTTTTCTGGTACAGGGCTTCCTGGAATATCTGGCTCAAGCTGAATCACAAGCAGTGTCACATTCTTTGCCTAGTTTTACACTGTCACCTAATCGAATACTTTCATTGACCTTTTCTCTAGAATACTTTAAAGTTAATGCCTCTCACAAAAATTACATTTTTCCTGTTGGGGTATCCAAACTAAGGTATGTATCACATCATGTGTCTTGAGAACTAAATACAAGAAATAATTACAGAACTGTAAAAGTAAAAGATGTATATGCTTAAAAAAATCTCATGCCTCATCATTAGAAAACTGATACTGAATATTCACACTTTTCTCAAATCTTCAAAGAAATAAATAATATAACACATTTTAGAATTAAAGTTATTATTCATTATGACAAGGGAATGACAAAATGTGACAAAAATCAAGCAAAAATTGTAATAAAAACCAAGATTATTCCAGTGAGAAAATAAATTCTTATTATAAATATTCAAAGGAAACATGTGATTGACCTAGGCCATATTTATGCAGTACCCTGATTTCGTGCAGAGGAAAAAATACCAAACATGTTTACAAATTACTTTTAAGTAAAAAATAAATTATTATTATTCACACCTACGGTGACATCCTACATCAAGGCCTGACCAAATCTGTGGGATTTCTATCACAAAATGGAATAGATGTTCTCATTTCTCCATTGAAATTCATGTTTGGGTAATATATTTTTCCTTGTAATCTTAAACTGTAGTGATGTAAATTATGTTTTTTGCTAACTTTTCTTTGATGTTTAAAAACTACAGCATTCACTAGATCATGAAACATAGTTCAATATGTAATTAAAAATTGTAGATATAGTACAATATATTAGAAGTTCCTTTAGGATGAAGAGTAGGTAGTATGTTTTTTTAATAAGACCAGGCCAATAATCAAGGGCCAAAGAACCCATTGACAATAATTCGTAAAGTATATGAGCAGACAATTTAATAAACATGATGATTAAAGAAAGTTATGGTGTTTGTAGAGGAGAATAAGAATGATATTGGCAATTAAATCAAAAAGATCATTTGAGTACATACCATCACATGCAGTTTCATCAAGTGTAACCAAGTTCTGTGGCAACATTACATACTTTACATTACTATAGTATCATGCATAAATCTAAGTATTCTCTGTGCAAACATTTTTAGCAGCTCATGTGAATTGTCTCCTCTTTTATTTGATCCTTAATCTAGCCAAAACTATTTTATAAACATGTGAACTATGAGTACATCAGGCAAGATCATTTTGCTATATCCACAGTAAATATATGAACAATTAAATAAAAATAATAATTAAGGTAAGTTTGAATTACTATTTGAGAGAACATATATAATATTATTACTTTAGAAGATTAGTCTATTATCATGTTGGATAAGGCAAGCTAAGCAATATCAAAACATGGAGAAAGTCTTCAAATTATAACTTATATTTTAATAATCAATATTCAAGAAATTATTTGTGGCATTAGTATGTAATCTTTCTAGCAAAACATTTTCAATATTTATTGGGGCAAATTATTTCTTCTATTGTGTTTTAACTAAATAAATGTGAAAATTAAAAATTACTATTTGTCAAGATAATTTTTAGAAATGTTGTTAATGATATTGTAAAATCAGTTACAAAAATTTCATGTTATAGATTGGTGTCAGAATAGTTTGAATTATGATCTTTAATGATAATAAATTGAATTAGGAAAATATATAACTTTTTATTCTGAAAATAAAAAAATACATTAATTTACATATTGAACAGTATCATTTAAGGATATATTCTTTTTTTTTTTCCCCTTGTCAGTCAGGTGGTTTGAACTGGGAACGGTACATAAGCTCTTCAGCCAAAAGCTAGAGCTCTACCACTTTGAGCCACAGTACCACTTTTGGTTTTCTGCAGATTAATGGAAATAAGAGTCTCTCTGACCTGGTGTTGAACAGAAATTCTCAGATCTCAGCCTTCCGAGTAATTAAGATTACAGACATGAGCAAATTACTCAAGCCTGGCTTGAGTAATTTTTAAAGCAACAATTAAATCTTGACTCAATTTCATTTGGATTTTTGAAAATTTTTTGTTTTATTATATGTAGATTGGTACTACTAATATTAGTAAGAATAAGATTATTTTAGAAGAATGCTATTTACACTAGTATGCTATAAATATGTACCAATATTTTAAAATTTAATGAGCAGATAAATTTTATTTATATTCATATTTTAACAGAGTAGGGGCAATATACATTAATACAGATATATTTAAGTGTGCTGAAAAATCTCTCTAAAAGGATAATATTTCTGTTTTTTCTTTGTTGCTTTTTTCATTAATGGTTGTTTATAATTTACAGTTTAAGTAACTTCTACCTATGTTTTCTAATAAATAAGCTAAGTGAACAGTCTCGGGATAAATGACATTATTAAACTGCGTAGAGAGAAATTCTTATTAAGATAAAACAACACACTCAAATAATATGCTGTAAAATGTTGTATATTTCAATTGGTTTGTAAATGCATTCTTTACGAACTATGAGAAACTGGTAGCTATCAGTTTAATACCAAACTGAGTTAGAGTATAACCTGTTCATGAAATTGTATTGAAGCACATGAAGACTGAAACACACTTCTTGAAAACAATTCAAATATAAATCTGTTATTTTTCTAAACCTATTTAAATTTAAGTTCATTTTAAGAAACGAGATTCAGGAATATACTCTGTCATTTAAAGTACATCATCTTGCATATTGCAAATGTGTTACAGTATTTTTATGTATTATTCTTGCCATTTGAGGAGGAAAATGTATTAGAAATTCATAATAAATAGCAGCCCTGTAACTTTCATTAAAATTAGATTATCTTTGTATGTACAGTAGGTAAAAAGTAAGGATTTTTTAACTGATGGATGAATTAACCTTGTAACCATGTTTCCCCCAGAAATTCTTCCTATTCAAAGCACTAAACAACAAACTTTAATGCTCTATATGATTTGTGCACCTATCACGTAGTATTACCTAAAATAATGAGAAAAAATGATGTTTCCCATATCTTAATAATATATTCTTTTACTCAGTAAGAAATATGTAATTATCTAGACCTATATAATGTATTAGTTATTCTTTTAATATAGACATATATTTTTTTAGTGCTGGAATAAGACATTGCTTTTATTTTCCTTTCACCTATTTATTGTTTTTATAATGGAGATGCACAAAGGGTTACCATTACATAAATCAGATAAATAGTGCATTTATTTTTGCATAATGTCACGCTTTCCTTTGCTCTCTCCAAGGATTTTTCCTCCCTCCTCCCCACATCTACAAGTTGTATAATTCATTTTCAATATAGTGTTTGGTTAGTACCATGGTTGCCTTTCTTCATCTTCCACCCCACCAGTCCCGTGGACCCCTTTCTCACTGAAAGATGAATTAAGAAAAACAAAAAAGACAGACAAAAAAGAAAATGAAAATAGCAACAAAAAACAAATTTCTTGTTTCCACTTCCGGCAATTAATTTTAATGAGTATTATTTTATATGATCGGATGCATGTATTGTGCCAATGGAACTCACGCCAATCATTTAGATGGTTCTCTCCAGGTAAGATAAAATATGGCTAGTCTCTTATTTTTTATATTATTTTGAAGGGTAGGTAAATCTTGGGAATTCTGATAATAAAAGCTACCATTTATAGATAGTTATTGACAAGTAGATATAATCTTATTTAATTTTCAGGTACTATTGGCTCATTTTTAAAAGTAATTATTTGTGATCTAGAGAGTAAAAAGAAGTCATTCAAGGTTATAGAACTAACAAGATCAACTCAAGTAACTTGGGAGAGTTGTCTGTGGCATTATTTAAATACAGGATCCTGTAAACTACAAAAAGTAGTTTTGATTCTTCTTTCCCTAGTTAGATCTCCTTCGTATTTGTTTTTTACCTTAACTCTTCTGGCCAGGATCTCCAATACTATATTTAAAAGAAGTAGTGAGAGCAGACATCCTTGTTCTATTTCTGATATTAGAGGAAATGGTCTTAATTTTCACTATTAAATATAACCTGACTATAGGTTTGATATATATATAACCTTATTAAATTGAGGAATGCTCCTTGGATTCCTAGCTTCTCCAGAGTTTTTTTTTTAATTTGTTTGTTTTAAATCATGAAGTGGTGTTGTCAGATGTGTGGTTTTGTGTTTACTGAAATGATCACATAGTTTTGCCTTTGCTCCTATTGTTGTGTTGAATCATATTAATTGACTTGTACACATTGAGCTAACTTTGTGTCCCCCGGAATGAATCCTGTTTGTACATAGTCTGTGATTTTTTTGGATTAGTTGTCCAGATGGAAAGGACCATATAAATCCATGCTTATCAAAATGAATTCAAATATATGTAAGCAAGAGGGGTTTTTGGGGGGTGTACTGGTTTAGTTACTTCCTTATACTTTTTTTCTTTGGTTTACTCCTTGTTGAAACTGTTTTGTTTTGTTTTTTTTATATTTCTGTCGGATAGTCTTGTACATGAATTTTTCTGGTTTGGGGAAGGGAAGAGGAATCACAGAAAAGATGGGACAAAGAATAAACCAGTGCAACAGTGATACTTACTAGACACAACCAGGAAGAGGGTGGAGTTGGGGGAGGAGGAAAAATAAAAGTGGGCATTATACTGACAAAAAACAAATGTACTCAATACCTCACTTATATAACCATAATCTTTCTTTTTTTTGTACAAAAAATTAGACCAACAAGTAATAAGAATCAGTCCAGTGACAAAACCCCATCAGCCCACACTAGAATACGTATTTGGAAAAGACAATCTAAAGACCTTTAAAGAAGATGGATAAGTATGATAGGTTATGGAGCTTCGTGTAAACACCTGCATGCTTTGTCTGAGCCGGTCAACCACTCGTGGATCTATAGCCATTTTTAAGGGCCTAAACAGGAGAACAGGTTAACAAATTTATCTTGGGCATTTTGACCTCATTACAGGATATGTTTGCCATGCTGAAACTGTCATTAGATTTTTAGGTTTGAAAACAAATCACCTGAATTTGGATCTCCGATTCTCATTTTCAACATGAGTGTTTGATGGAGACAATAATTGCACATTCTTAAAGAATTATAAACATTGAGCTTAAGAAGTCAATACAGCTAAAGTCTTGTTTGCACTTTAGAAGTACATAATATGTAGGGGTCATTAATAGACTTTACCTCAAACATATAAATTATCTATTATTTAATCATCCAACTCTTTTTCTCCTCTTATATGGATTTCTCCATGGAAGCTGTTCCAGGTCTTATTTTAAATTATATGTATTACTGCTCACATTTGAAGTATGAAAGATGAGCTAAAACCTAGGATCTAGATCATTGCTATAGAATTTGTTTTATATCTTTGCGACCTAGATTTTAATTCAAACACTGAAAAAAATAGAGTGAGGGAGACAGGAACTGATGAGATAGAACAAAAAAGAGAGAAAGGGATGGAGAGAAACAGAGAGTTAGACAGAGACATAGGGAAAGAAAGAGAATACATCAAGTTCATATTGTGGGTTCCTTCCACTAATGGCTTCATTGTTCAGTGTTCTTATCTTCTGTTATACTATACATTCATTTCATAACTCATTATACCATTGGAACTCATCTCCCTAAACTATTTGCATGTGTGTATTATAGGGTGTATGCATATATGTGTTATATGCAGATGCATATTGCACATATGTAACATATGTACATGGATACATACACAAACACACGTATTTGTTAATACCATTGATTGAAAGTTAGAAAAGGTAAAAATAAAGCTAAGGAAACAAAGAATAACCAGAAGTTGTGCAATAGAACTTGACTAGTGTTCAGGGGATATTGTCCTCAGGATTCTGTACGTTCTCATGACAACAGACAAGCAAATATATGACTCATAATTATTTTTCAAAATTTAGGTGTGTTGTCTGTCATGTTTTAGAAAGTAAACTTACTTTTTGTTAATTATGTCCAAGTTACTAACAATAAATCATGGTATGGAGTAATATTGCAGGGATTCTACATTCAGCTAAACTGGATTTTAATAAGTGTTTCTAAAAATAAATACAGTATTAATGTGAAATTCAGATCAGAAAGCATATACACACTTAGATGGGATTTCTTTTTTCATTATTTTTGAGGATGAATAAACAAAAAAATGAAACAAAGCAATTCACTCCTCTCACTAACGAAGGGGAAACTTAACATGAGATATAGAATGAAATTCGAAATGAAGACTATAATGCCAAAGAAAGAGGTAGAGTGATGGAATCACACAGGCTTGGAGTAAAGAGACTGTGTTCATATTGTACAACTTGGAAGAACCTGGGGAAGTTGAAGATAGAAAAGAAATATTGCAATAAATGCCAAGAATAGAGAAAGGAAAAAAAAGATTATTCTAATCTGGCTTCCAGAATAGATTTAAGAATTTGAGTCATGGGACAGAGAGCAGAGCCAACAGAATCAAAATCTGATTGCAAGGGCAAATAAGTAGCTAAGAAAATGATACAATATAATAGAAATTTTGAGTAATTGAGTCTTTATGTGTATAGTTTAATATTAGGAATTGGATCTGAAGCAAATGGGAAAGTGATAAAGAAAAGGGAAGAAGAAATTAAAGAAATATGAAAGAAACTATAGAGGGGAAAATGCTGATCACAGAAGGAAAGGCTGAGAAACTTTTAATATTCACTCTTGGAACTCCATTGGTGGTAAAGTCAGAATAACAGGAGAAATGAAAAATGATGGTAAAGTCAATATAGCACAGGAGAAATGGAAAACAATTGTGATGCAATCTAAAATACATGCTTATCAGTACTTTGGAAAACTATCGGGCAGGATGTCAAGCTTGTGAAACAAATGCTTTTTAATAATTTAATAGATACAAACACTTTGAAGGGTGCATCTCTTGGGCAAAGTATATAAAAATATAAATATGTTGTTAGGGTCACACACATTAGAGATACAATCTTCCCTAGTCACCAATTAGAATGGCAGTTTAGGTAGTTTAAGCTGTCTGTGTTTTAATTTACTCTTTATGGCAAAGGGAATAATCATGTCAAATATTTTATGCCATTTTATGAGGACTAAATGAGGCAATGCTTGTAAAGCAATTGTAGTTATAGAGCTGTGCAAGTTGTGAAAGCAACACTGAGTATATATCTCTGTTGAGAAATTCTGTGTACAGTTAATCATTGTGACATATAGAAAAATTATGTACTGGGATGTACACTGAAATGTTAGGAAGCACACAATGAAGAAATTTATAAAAATTACCTGATCTTTCAGAGAAAAATATTGACAGAACCATTAAGTGCACTGATAACATTGAGTGAAAAATATAAGAAAATACAGGAAGAAGACCAATTTGAAAGTTCAAAGGACAAAATAATAAAAATATCTGTAGGTATTATAGGAGTGTAACATTTTAGGGCAATTGGAATGAAACACATCGTTCAATATTGCACAGTATAGTCCACTTCATTAATAGGGGAGGAATTAGAATTGTATTAAAATCCAAGTTCAGTAAAACATGAAGTGAACAGAGATCATCTGAAGCAGTGTGGATATGCCAATCAAACCATGCTTTCAAATCTAAGGAAAATAATGAATAGAAAGTATGCCATGTACTTGAATATGAATCCTAATATGATCAATAAATTTCTTTATATTACTCTAACATGAAAAATGAAACAAGAAGTTGAACAGGTTTTCTTCTTCCTCTACAGATATAAGAACTTTCTTATTCTTGGCTTAGCATAATCTTAGTTTTACGACAAGGCACACACAATTTGAAGCTTAGCTGTCATCTGGTTTTATTTAGAAGTTCTTTTTAAATTACCATTTACACATTTACATATTTGTGGAGAAGATAAAATTCAAGTCCTTACCAAAGAAAAGTTTAAGAGATTTTATCAACAGCACTACTTATAACTATATATATATATACATATATGAAAATTTTAGTCTTAAGAATGGAAGTTAGTTTAATAGTTATACATGGAATATATCATAAAACAGGAGTGTATGCTTTGTTAAAATACCTACAAATGCAGGCTATATATTTAATTTTATTGTCAAGATGATGTACAGAAGGTTACAATTACATATGTAAGGTAGTAAGTACATTTTTACTGAACATTACTACCGCCTCCCTCATTTTCTCCCACTTTCCCACCCCCTATTCCCCTCCGTCAAATTGTAAAGTTCATTTCTAAGTATTGTTTTGAGAATACCTCTGTTGCATTGATTTACCCTTTGTCCTTTGTCTCACCATGAAGCCTCCCTCGCTCTCTCTCTCTCTCCCTCTCTCTCTCTCTCTCTCCCTCTCTCTCTCTCTCTCTCTCTCTCTCTCTCTCTCTCTCTCTCTCTCTCTCTCTCTCTCTCTCTCTCTCTCTCTCTTCCTCTCTCTTTCTCTCCCGCCCTCCCTCGCTCCCCCCCCCTCTGTCTTCTGTAGTTTGATCTCAGGATCACTTGCTTGCTAGGCACATGTATTCTGTTCTGTCCTTTGAGCCAAGTCTCCAGTGGCTTTCCATTTGCTGGTACTTTTTGGAGAAGCTTACAGCTTTCTACTTGGGCTTGACTTTAAACCATAGTCAACCAGAAGCCAACCTGCTAAGAAACAAGTATTGAATCACAGCTCCAGGTTATTGTTTTTATTATGTACATCAGTAGATTTTGTTGTTGGAATCAATTCCAATTACATAATTTAAAATAATATTATAAAAAGACATTAAAATAAAAGAATTTTAAGCACAAAAGTAAAGATAGTAGTTTGTATTCCTCAAAAATCATTCTCAAAATAAGTAACATTTACGTTTCCATTTCTTTTATGATTGTACCTGTTCTGAACATATAAGAAGCTACGGTACACCTAATCCAATTGTTCATATATCTAAATGAAATCAATCACCATCTCATAGACATAGACATGGATTGATTCTATTCATTAAAATCTTTATTTAGTTTATTCTTTTCTTTGTAGAGTAATATATTCTCACTTCTCCCCCATAATACTGTAAAGTGGGTGAGCTGAATTATCCAGTTAAATACATCTCTTTCCTTCAAAAGCCCAGGATTATTGGCACACACCACCAATTTAGCTATGAATATTAACTTTTAAGCTTTGAAAGGAATAAAGATTCTGGGCATGGTAGCAATTCCATTAATGCCTATAGTAGTGAGACCTTATTTCAAAAAATTGAATATAGATGTGAGTCTTTATGGAGTAAGCCTTTCAAATAAATAGCAACTTAACAACATGCATGCCAGAAGCTGAAGATTTGGGAAGGGCTTCTGGATGCAGATGTAGATAAATAAAGAAAAGAACAGGGGCAAATAGAGACAGAATACTCAATGCTTGAGATAAAAGAAGTGGGAACGGTGAAATGGGTCTGGAGGAGGGAGTAGATCAGATTAGGGAGAATGGTGGAATAGGTAACAGGCTGATTAAAAAATACTTGACATTTAAGTAGATAAGTTAAATTGTTACAACTTTGTGAAACCTTTTGAACTTCAGGAAAACATTAAATGAAAAATAATTTGGGCATGATGAAGCATATCTAAAATACCAGCAATTCAAGTGGAATAGTTAAAGTCTGATAGTAATAGCTCATTCAAAGACAGAACTGAAGCAGAAATGTACTGGAAGTATTCCCCAATTAGTATAACATTCTTCTAAGAGAAAGTTCCTAATTTTATACTCCATTATTACCAAATATATACATGCATGTATACATAAAAACAAACATATACACTACAGGCATATACAAATGAAGATAAGAAAAATAAAGTAATTTATTTCCAACTGATTTGTATTAATTCATCACTGATCATTCAATGTGCAATTCAAAGGAACTAAGTCATTTTAAAGTTTACATTCACAATGAAATTGATATGCTTTACTTAGTAGTTTGGCAGACTACATTGTCCAGTGAGCATTAGGAAAGTTATAAGGCTTATGTATGTTAGTAAAAACAATAACAGGGGCCGGGAGTTTGGCCTAGTCATAGAGTGCTTGCCTAGCATGCAAGAAGACCCGGATTCAATTCCTCGGTACCACATACATAGAAAAAAGCCAGAAGTGGTGCTGAGGCTCAAGTGGTAGAGTTCTAGCCTTGAGAAAGTCCAAGGAAAGGGTTTATGCCCTGAGCTCAAGCTCAGGACTGGCAAAA